>NW_024044852.1:752963-911221 GCF_015852505.1 Tachyglossus aculeatus | reverse complement strand
AAGAATGATCCTGGGTAAGAATCATGAGAAAACGAAACAGAAGTGAAACAGCTTCAATCACTGTAGGAAACATGACAGCACCACACAGGCCAGGTCACACTCCCAAATATATGTTTACCCATTAGTGGTATTTCTCTTCAGGCACTTCTTTTTAATGGCCATTTATTAAGCACTTACTATGTGCAAAGACACTGTTCTAAGCCCGCTGGGGGATACAAGGTGATCAGGTTATTCCACGTAGGGCTCAAAGCCTTCACCCCATTTTACAGATGAGGTAACTGAGGCACAGAGCAGTTAAGTGACTTGCCCAAAGTCATGCAGCTGACAAGTGGTGGAGTCAGGATTCGAACCCATGACCTCTGAATTCAAAGCACCGTGCTCTTTCTACAGAGCCACACTACTTCTAACTCTATATATATATATATATATATTATATAGTCTATATAGTTATACTAAGTTATGATATCTATATAAAACTTATTTTATATATATAACTGCATATATAGAAACTGCATATATAGATACTGCATATATACTACTATATATATTTATATATATATATAACTAAATATATAATAGTACTATGTGTAAAGCACATAGGGAGGACTGGGGAGGCTAATTTGAGCAAAGCATTGTACGGAACTTTGGAACATTCAGTAGAAATAAAGGACAGGCTACTTGTCCTTTGGGGAGTTTACATTCTGGGGTATTCAAGATAAGGGTCCTGCCTCTGGCCTGAAATGCCCTCCCCTCCTCAAATCCAATAGAAAATTACTCCTCCCTCACTTCAAAAGCCTTATTGAAGGCACATCTCTCCAAAGAAGCCCTTCCCAGACTAAACCCCCCACCTTTCCTCTTCTCCTACTCCCCTTCTGTGTAGCCCTGACTTGCTTCCCTCTTTTTGTCCCCCCCTCCCAGCCCAACAGCACTTATGTACATATCTGTAATTTATTTATTTATATTGATGTCTGTCTCCCCCGTCTCCTTGTGAGCAGGGAATGTGTCTGTTCATTGTTGTAATGAACTCTCCCAAGCCCATAGTAAAGTGCTCTGCACACATGTAAGCGCTCAATAATTATGATTGAATGAACGAACGATAAAAGATTTCCCTAAAGAATGCAGATTCCTGTTTCAAACTTTAATGCTTTGTAAATGTTCAAGACCAAACAAAATTTAAACTATCAACTCATTTTATTTCTTGAGTCTTCTTGACACATATAATCAGCTTATCCTGTAGCTACGAGCACTCAATTTGATTGTGGCTGATGTGGCTCAGCGCTTAGAACAGTGCTTTGCACAAAGTGCTTAACAAATACCATTATTACCATTATTATTATTATTATTGTTAGAGGATGATGAGCTTGTTCAGAACCATCTCCTATTGGATGAAAAAAGCACAAATAGGCTAAGAAAACTATGAGGGTCAGAAATTTAGAAGTGTTTGTTGGCCCCAAATGAGCCTTTAGTCTCAGCTTTGCACATGGGAATCTGTAGCTGGAAGAACCCTTGGGGTCCCAGCTCTGTGGTCCCCCATCTAACAGAAGAGAAAACCATCCCCAGAGAAAGCTGGATCAGCTAGCAGGTTGTAGGTCATAGGTTTGCTCTGGGACAGGAGAAAAGGATCAGAGTGCACTTGCCCCATAATTAGCTCATTGTAGTCTCACCCCTGTGAGGCAGAATGAGCAGATTATCATTCTCTCCATTTTGCAAATGAGGAAGCTGAGGGACAGAGAGATCCGTTGACCTCACTCAAGGCCAACACAGTCAGCCAGTGAGATAACCAGGCCTTCTAACCCCCAAACCATGTATTCCTTACCACTCACTAGACCCATGCTACCCTGACATGGACGACAGTCAGTTCAGCATGTCCTAATGGGGAGACCACGGGCCTGAGAGTCAGAAGACCCTAACGTTCTATTCCCAGTTTCTGCCACTCGTCTGTGGAGTAACTTTGGGCAACTCCCTTTGCTTCTCAGTTTCTTCATGCCATTAAAATGGGGACTCAATACCCTTTCTCCTCTCCTACTTGACTGGGAGCCCCATGTGGGACAGGGACTGTGCCTAGCCTGATTATCTTGCTTCTACACCAAGGCTTAGTACATGACTTGGCACATAGTAAGCACTTAAATACCACAATTGCTATCATCAAAGGTGATTTTCATGCCTTGTCAGTCTTGCCCAGATTGACTAAAGAGCCCTAATTTGCAAGCCTGAATCACCACATTCATCATTAAGATGTATTTATTGAGCGCCCACTGTGTGCAGAGCACTGTATTAAGCACTTGGAAAGAACAAAAGAACAATCAAGAGCAACTCTGCCCACAACGGGCTCACAGTTCTTGTGATACTTCCTAAGATCCAGGAGGAGAGATCAATAACTTCATAAGAAGAGTTTTCTGCAGAACACCATTCCTCAGGTCCCGTTTCATTGTCCTTGTTCCTCAGGCTGTAGTTGAAGGGATTCAGCATGGGGGGTGACCACCATGTACATCACAGATGCTATAGAGCCCTGCCGAGATGCTTGGGTAGATCTGGGGTTGAAGTAGACCCCAAAACCAGTGCTATAAAACAAGGAGACCACAGACAGGTGAGAGCCACAGGTGGAGAAAACTTTATATCTTCCCCCGGCAGATGGGATTTTCAGTACGGTAGAGATGATATGACTGTAAGAGAAAAAGAAAGACCTGTGAGGGGAACAACAGCTAAAATTACTAAGAATACATGCACCAAGAATACATTAAAGAAGGTGTCAGTACAGGAAATCTTTAAGACCCAGGTTAAGATCACAGAAAAAGTGATGCATTTCGTTTCCTGCACAAAAGGATAATCGAACCACCATTAAGATATGTAAGAGGGGCATCAAGACTTGCCGATGCTCCAGGACACCACAATCGTCTGGGCACAGAGTCATGGGCTCATGATGGTGGTGTAGTGCAGAGGGTGGCAATATGGCCACGTAACGTTCATAAGCCATCCCTGTGAGGAGAAAATTGTCCAGACATAAACAGGATGAAAAAATACATTTGTGTCAGGCAAGCCAGCGTAGGAAATGGATTTGCTGTGGGTATGGACATTGGCCAGCACCTTGGGGACCGTGGTGGACAGGAAGCAGACGTCGACCAGGGAGAGGTTGACGAGGAAGAAATACATGGGGGTGTGCAGGTGCGGGTCGATGAGCCGACGGCCAGGACGACGAACAGGCTTCCCAGGATCCCGAGCAGGTACATCGAGAGGAACAGCACGAATAGGAGCTGCTGCTGCTCTGCCCGGTCAGAGAGTCCCAGGAGGAGGAATTCCGAGACGCTGGTTTGGTTTCCCCTCAGAATAGGCCTGGGGGATCTGCTTGGGGAGATATGGCAGGAGAAAGGCCATGATGGAGCAATTACATCATGGTTCAGGACAAATTCGCCCCCAGTTATTGTAGCTTTTGGGCACTGAGGATAAGGAGAAGCAGAGTGGCCTAATGGAAAAGCATACGGGCCCTGGAATCAGACCTGGGTTCTAATCCCAGCTCTGCCATTTATTTGCCTGCTGCGTGTGACCTTGAGAAAATCAATTAATTTATCTGGGCATCAATTATATCTGTTCCCCCCAACTCCTTAGGCTGTGAGCCCTTTCTGGGACAGGGCCAGTGTCAGGTCTGATTGTGTTCTATCTACCCCTGCACTTGGCAATAGTAAGTAGTTAACAAATACCTCAAGTATTATTCTTATTTGGAGGTGAATTCTAGGACTCTCTGGGTCCTGTCTCGGAATATTTCCCTGGCTGGGCTACCCAAAATGGGCAATTATTGACTTCCTTGAACCTATGAATCCACACCTTATCGAAGCAGGAGAGTTTGCATTCAGCTGATGAAGCTTGGAACTACACCATTTAGGGCTACCCATAATGGAGAGGTCTAATTTGAAGCGTCAGACAAAGCCAGATTCACTTGTGCCAGAGAGCAGCAGCATGGGAAAGTGTTAAAGGCGGATGGTCTAGTGATCAAATCATTGATCAAAGACAACAGCAGAGACTCAAGGTTTTACTGCATAGAAGAAGGCAGTGGTAAATATAGGCACTTCCCCTATCTTTACCAAGAAAACTCTATGGATACACATTCAAGAATGGCGCTAGGACAGACAATGTGTCATGTGTGTTCATGGAGTCGCTATGGGTCAGAAACAACTCAACGGCATTTGAAGAAGAAGATGAACCTCTTACAAGGCATTTCATATCTTTATCCGCAGTCCCTTACCTTTCCCAAGGCCCACCACTGGATGCTTGATTGCTTCAGTAAAGAAAAATGACAGCCACACTCTGCCCTACAGAGACCTTGATTCAGTTGCTGTCTCCTGTCTAGGCATAATGAGGAGTTTTAAAGAGGAGAATTCTCTGCCCCTCCAGTTATTTCACTCCTTAAACTGCTCTCATCCTGGATCGCGACCCCAGGCTTGGTCACAGGAAACCATGAGTGATCCCACTCATTTATCCAGAAAACTCTCCTGGCCCCTATATGATTTTGTATCACCCTTTCACATTACCTCTCCCTTCCTCTCCTGCCCCTATGGAAAGTAGACCTATAAACTGACCATCAAAATTCAAACACCACACACTGGTATAATTCACCTTCATTCTCCAAATAAGACATATAACACACACTGAAAACTCCAAGGAATGGGACAGTTGTAGGCGAACAGATTAACACAAAACTTTGGGCTCCTTCAGTATCTAAGAGCATAACTAATGCTGGACTGAACATCTACTATAACCCGGCCCGCACACTTGGCTCCTCTAACACCAACCTACTCTCTGTACGTTTATCTCATCTATCTCACCACTCAACCTCTCACCCTCTTCCTCCCTGTGGCCTGGAACTCCCACCACTTCGTATCTGACAGACCACCGCTCTCCCCACCTTCACATCTCTTCCAGGAGGCCTTCCCTGACTAAGCCCTCATTTCCCCTATGCACTTAGGTCTGTACTCCTTAAGCACTTTTATTTTCACTCCACCACCATACCTCTTATACTCCGTATAAGTGAATACTCCTTATACTCTGCCACTTCCCCTATCTCCTCCTCCCGTCTATAAGTTCCTTGTGAGCAGGGAATATACCTACCAATCCTATTGTATTGTACTCTCCCAAGTGCCTCATACAGTGCTTTACACACAGCAAGCGCTCAATAAATACCATTAATTGAGTGATTGCAACAAGTAAGGAAATTTGAGATTCCTGAACCTTTGACTAAGCTTGGACACACTTCCCTCTCAACCCCGAGAATGATGTACAAGTATTGGAAAATGCTGGGGAAATGTCAGAGAACTTTGGGTTTGGGGTTTGGAGGAAGGGAAACGTACTTTTCCAGTTGCAGACTGAATTCAAAGTCTGTCTGCCATACTGCTAAAGTGGGCACTGCAAGGACAACTGGAAAAGGGTTCACTATGTGGAACTTGTCTTGTTGGGACAATAGATGTGGCTGAGGGGGGGGTGAGGAATGGGGGACTTTGGGGCCCTGGAAAAGAACGTTGTATCCTCGCCCACAGGGGAAGTGTGGGTGGGAGATGGCTCACAGTAGGACTATTTGCAGGAGACTCTAGGTGGCTGGGACTGCTGGCCCATAGCTTCCCAAGCTTCTTTTTAGAGACAAACAAACACTCCGCACCTGGTCTCTGCCCTGGCCCCTCTGGGATCTGTCGAGGAACATGTCCCAGACCATTGCTGACTGGTGGAGAGTGATGAAGTTTCACTGGGGACAGAATCCTCCTCCTCTTCCCCTACTGGAACCAAAGTCCCTCTGGGGGACAGGATGTTGTCAGTCCCCCTGGACAGCTCTTTCTGTCTCTAGGTGAAGATGTCTCCCAGGCTGGCTCTTCTCCCAGGAATGCCCCAACCTTCTGCTGCATTGTCTGAGGAACAGTCACGACCTGGGACCCCCTCTCTGGAGAGGAAGAATCAGCCAGTGGTCCACATAGCATCCTCTGAAGGCCAGTGGTTATCGCTGCAGCCTCAGGCA
The DNA here is from genome assembly GCF_015852505.1 of Tachyglossus aculeatus. Lineage (NCBI taxonomy): Eukaryota > Metazoa > Chordata > Mammalia > Monotremata > Tachyglossidae > Tachyglossus > Tachyglossus aculeatus. The sequence goes on along the minus strand of NW_024044852.1, from coordinate 905,226 downwards.
ATATGATCTGGCAGTCAAATCAGGCTGACTAGCTGCCAGATCTCCCCTGGTGACTGCAATGTGTGAGGTCTATTTTGACCTATCTGAGGATCGCCCTCCAACCCCCAAACACCCCAAAGCCAACTTTGCAGTCTGCTGCAACAGAAACACTCAGAAACAGGCAGTACTGGCTTCAGGCATTCAGCCACACTGAAGTGAGGACATATCCCCTTCACCTCCTCATGTTCTGCATGGCACTATCACATCATGCTACGCACGCTTAACGTAATAGGATCATATACAAAATTTTCAACAGAGTATTTCACTGCTGCTCCCACACTGCCACTGGCAGGAGCACCCATTTTTCATTTTGAGTAAGGTAAGTGGGGAGAACAGGGGAACTTGATGCGAGAGCTTAGGAGGGACAGGAAAAGAAGAGGTGGGGGAAGGAAACGAAAGAAGGAAAGAACAGAGAAGAGAAAAGAAAGAAGTCCAAAAGAAGGATCACTTCTTCTTTCTCCTCTGCTGCCCCCCAAGAAGCAGTGTGGCTTAGCAGAAAGAGCCTGGGCCTAGGACTCAGGGGATCTAAGTTCTAATTCATTCAATCATGCTTATTGAGTGCTTAATATGTGTCGAGCACTGAACTACGTACTTGGGAGAGTACTAGACAATAATTAACGACACATTCCCTGTCCACAACCAGCTTCCCGACTAAGGCACGTGCCTGCTGGGTGACTTTGATCAAGTTGATTTTCCATGCCTCAGTTTTCCCATCTGTAAAATGGAGATTAAATATCTATTCTCCCTCCCCAAGGACTGTTTCTGACCTGATGATCTTGTATCTTCCCCAGTACTTAGTACAGTGCTTGCTGCATAGTTAGCACATAACAAATACCATGATCATTATTAGTAGTAGTATTGTTTGAACTTCCCAAGCGCTTAGTACAGTGCTCTGCACACAGTAAGCACTCAATAAATACGATTGATTGATTGTTATTATTATTATTGCTATGATCCCCACCTGGGATTGGGTGTGAATTGGTGTCAGGATGGGCACGAGCAACTTACCTGGCAAGGAGGAGGGTATGGGCTCATTTACCTAACCCCCCCACCTCCTCTGCCAAGGTGGCCAGTAAATCCACTTGGACGGCAGCAGCAATGGCGGTGCTAGGCACCTCACAGGGGAACACAGGTGGTGTCACTCTCAGATCAGGACCGGCTGACCATGACCATGACTGCTGATGCAATAGAAACAATCTGGTTCCATTCCTTTAATAATAATAATAATAATAATAATAATAATAATACCTGCATATTTGTTAGAAGCACTTACTATGTGTCAAGTACTGTGCTAAGTGCTGGGGGTACAGACAAGTCAGACACAATCCCTGTCCCACACAGGGCTCCTAGTCTCATCCCCGTTCTACAGATGAGGAAACTGAGGCACAGAGAAGTTATGTGACTTGCCCAAGGTCATATAGAAGACAAGTGGCAGAGCCGAGATTAGCAACCAGGTCCTTCTGACTCTCTGCCCATGCTCTATCCACTAGGCCAAGGTGATTTTCATAGATTTCCCCAGAGGGCACAATTAAGAAGCTTCCAAGAAGCTAGAGACACTGGTTTGATGGAGAAGAAATAGCTTGTTCTCCAGGGCTGGGCTAAGAGAAGGGTGTCCAATACCCATTCTTCCTCCTAAACTGTGAACGCCATGTGGAACGGGGACTGTGCCCGGCCTGATTAACTAGTATCTGCCCCAGGGCTTAGTTCAGTAATAGGTACATAGGAAGACCTTTACAAATACCACAATGATTGTTAATATTACGCTTTGCACCCCTTTGTGTTCACCCAGTGAAATGAAGGTTTGTTTCTGTACCCTTAGAGCACTGGCATAGGATTGAATGAATGAATGAATGGCTTCCTACGACAGCCCAGCCCACACACTTCACTCCTCAAGCACCAGGTAGCTCACTCTCCCTGTTCTTCTCTGTCTCGCTGCCTGAATCCCTTTCCCACCTCCTCCCTCTGGCCTGGAATGCCCTCCCTTCCGTCTCCCTCCACAAGCCAGACCACCACTCTCCCCACCAAGAGGCCTCTTTTCCCCGACTCCCTCTCCCTTCTGTGTCATCTCCGTACTTGGATCTGTATCTTTTGCACACTTGATATTCACCCACTACCTCCTCAGCCCCACACCACTTATGTAGATACACATAACCTATTTATATGAATGTCTCCCTCTCTAGACTGTAAGATTCGTGGGGGTAGGGGATGTGTCTACAAACTCTGCTGTATTACACTCTCCCAAGCACTTAGTACAGTGCTCTGCATACAGTAAGCACTCAATAAGTATGATTTATTGATTGCCAAACAACAGAGGCAGAGATCCAGTCCATCACCTAAGGCACTCATTTGCTCCTAGAGACAGAGAATGGAGTCGGCAGGGGACCAAGCATCATCCTCTATGACTTTGGCCCTGACCCTCAAAGGCAGAAGAGCTCTTTCTGTCTAGAGGAAAGAGTTTACCACAGTTAGCCATCACCACAGCCCAAAATTGCTCTGCTTCCAGGATACAGGTCACTATATCACAGATCTCAGCGCTTAGAACAATGCCAGCGCTTAGAACAGTGCTTTGCATATAGTAAGCGCTTAGCAAATACTATCATTATTATTATTATTATTACCTCCAGGTAGCTACAGCGTGGGCTTGTTCTCTCTACTTTCATTCATTCATTCGATTGTATCTATTGAGCACTTACTGTGGGCAGAGCAGACAGTACTAGAAGCAGCATGGCTCAGTGGAAAGAGCCCGGGCTTGGGAGTCAGAGGTCATGGGATCTAATCCTGGCTCCGCCACTTGTCAGCTGTGTGACTTTGGGCAAGTCACTTCACTTCTCTGGGCCTCAGTTACCTCATCTGTAAAATGGGAATTAAGACTGTGAGCTCCACGTGGGACAACCTGATTACCTTGGGTTCTCTCCAGCACTTAGAACAGTGCTTGGCACATAGAAAGCACTTAACAAATACCATCATTACAAGTGCTTAGTACAGTGCTCTGCACACAGTAAGCACTCAATAAGTACTGTCTCTATATGTTGCTGATTTGTACTTCCCAAGCGCTTAGTACAGTGCTCTATACACAGTATGCACTCAATAAATACGATTGAATGAATGTACTAAGTGCTTGGGAAGTACAAGTCGGCAGCATATAGAGACGGTCCCTACCCAACAACGGGCTCACAGTCTAGAAGGGGGAGACAGACAACAAAACAAAGCAAGTAGACAGGTGTCAATACAATCAGAATAAATAGAATTATAGCTATATACACGTAATTAATAAAATATAGTAAATATGTACAAATAAAATAAATAGAGTAATAAATATGTACAAATATATACAAGTGCTGCGGGGAGCGGAAGGGGGTAGGGCGGGGGGGGGGGGGCGATTGCAGGTTGACCCAATCTAGGCACAGCTCCCCTTCAAAGATTCTCCCCAGTCTTCTTGACAGTCCTTAAAGCAGAGGAAAATAAACCTTATCCTAGAATTGTCTAGTCAATGTGAACATCATTTTAACTGCAAAGAATTTAGAAAAATCCCAGTAGAGCTTCTAAAAATGAATTCCCCCTCTAGACTGTAAGCTCACTGTGGGCAGGGAACATGTCTACCAACTCTGCAGTATTACACTTTCCCAAGTGCTTGTTACAGTGCTCGCCACACAGTAAGGAATCAATAAATATGATTGATTCATTGTACAAATATTGTACCTTGTAGTTCCAACAGAGTTGCTGTTTCCAGCGTCTAGCATGTTTTACAATTTGGTTTCTTAATCTCATGACCTTCTCAAAGCTTCTACTAGAAATTATCAGTATTTTCTTGTTTTCAGCATGTCAGGCTGGTCTCTGTGCCACACAGAACTTAGATGTAAAATCACATTGTCTGAAACTTAATTTTACTGTATCTTAAAAACATTTCATCTGTCCCCTTTGTTTGCGGTCAGTGGCTTTCAGCTCACCAGAGAGCAGCTGTTTGCCTCTCTTACTGACCTCCTCATATGTCCAAGTCCCATCTGGGACAGAGACTGTGTCTGACCTGATTATCTCAGATCTCCCCCCTGCACTTAATGCAGCATTTGGCACACAGTTAGTACTTAACAAATACCACAGTTATTATGGTTATTATTAGTATTCACTGAGAAGCTGTGCAGAGGTGAGCAAAGCTTCAATGCTAATAGATGGAATTCATTTCCAGCTTCATCTGTAGAAACAGCGTGAACATAATCCTTGTCCAGTCCATTTTCAGCTGATACCAGAGGTTTACTCAAACTTCAGACAGTTTGATTCCTAATGTTCTGGGCCCAGGTCACATATCTACCCTGATTCTCAATGTGGAGTGTGCATTTGGGTGCTAGGTGGTGGCAGCTAGGCAAATTACTTTCTAATTTGTCTCACCTTATCAGCTCCCAAGGCCCAGAGAGACTGCCATCTGAGCTCCTGCCCCAAGCCCTCATCTCCCCTACTCCCTTTCCCTTGTGTGTCACCTATGCACTTGGATCTGTTCCCTTTGAGCACTTCATATTCACTACACCCTCAGCCCCGCACCGCTTATGTCCACATCTGTAATTTATTTTCATGTCTGTTCCCCAACTCTAGACTGTAAGCTCCTTGTAGATAAGGAACGTTTCCATCCAACTCTGTTGTATTGCACTCTCTCAAGCTCTTAGTATAGTGCTCTGCACACAGTAGGATTTCAATAAATGCCATCCATTGATTTACAGATTGATGTGTGAGAGAAACATGAGGAGTCAACTGAAAGGAAAGACTCTGCCATTCAAATGACCTGATGCTTATCTTGCAACCTAGAAAAGAGACCCGAACAGGTTGAGGTGTTTATACAACTTACTTTCCTGCTGCCTGGCTAATTACCAGGAGGAAAAATGCTTGTCATCTAGCTTGTAATATCTTGATTTATAGGTGTTTGCAAAACCCTCTCAACTAAGGAAACTATCATGAAGGAAACTAAGCAACTACCTGAGACCAAGAGTTACTTGAATACATGCACACACATCTTAGTTTGGACAAGTTGATTTTCCTCAGGAGGTAGTCCTGTTGATAGATAAGGACTGTGCTTATGATGATGATGATGGTATTTGTTAAGCGCTTACTATTTGTCGATCACTGTTCTAAGCGCTGGGATAGAGACAAGGTAATTGGATTGACCCACGTGGGGTTCACAGTCTTAATCCTCCTTTTTACAGATGAGATTACTGAGGTGCAGAGAAGTTAAGTGACTTGCCCAAAGTCACACAGCTGCTAAGCGGTGGAGCAGAGATTAGAACCCACGACCTGTGACTCCCAAGCCCATGCTCTTTCCACTAAGCCGTGTTGCTCCCAATAATGATAACATTTATTAAGCACTTACTATGTGCCAAGCACTGTTCTAAGCGCTGGGGTAGATACAAGGTAATCAGGTTGTCCCACTTGGGGCTCACAGTCTTAATCCCCATTTTAATACAGATGAGGTAACTGAGGCCCAGAGAAGTTAAGTGACTTCAGCAAAGTCACACAGCTGACAAGTGGCGGAGGCGGGATTAGAACCCAGGACCTCTGACTCCCAAGCCCGAGCTCTTTCCACTAAGCCACGCTGCTAATGCTAGTGAGCCTTTCATCTCACTGTTTATGATGTTGCCTGGGATATCTTTTTAAAGATTTCTAATCACTGATCTACCCCGGTTGGCAATTCTTACCATCTGTGAATCATTCCTTGCTAAACTTGGCTGGATACGCCCTAGGCCTACCAAGTTAAATATACACCTTTCAGATTTATCAGGCTTATGGAGGAGGTACAATGTAACACGGGCAGAAACAAATATATAATAAGCCTATAAAGATACATAGATAATTATACAGACCTTGAACAACCCAAGGTATTAAATCAAGCATTGGCGTTATTATGTGCCAGTGCTTTCCGTGTAGCAGAAATTACATGTCAGAATAGATGGTGGATGGAGGGAGGCAGGTCTGGGCTGAGGGTGTGACCTCCACAGGTGCATACCTGGGAGGGGTGCAGTCCTGAATCTGCTCATCACTTCCTATCCCACCCCACCTCAATCCTACCCCCCCTCCACACCTGCTGCTCCCCACAGGTGAGGGCTTAGGGCTGAGCTGCTTGAACCTGCCAAGGGGAGTACTGGGAGAGAAGAGAAACACAGTCCTTCCATGAGTGCAGGACTATGGAATATCTGCACTGAAGAGAGACTTGCAAAATCTTGCAAAATAACTTGCAGTATACCTTGGTATACCCTTACAGTGTATATAAATGTGTGTGTGTGTGTGTGTGTGTGTGTGTGTGTGTGTACACATTTGCTGTAGGCAGGGAATGTATCTGTTTACTGTTGTATCATACTCTCCCAAGCGCTTAGAACAGAAAAGTGCTCTGCACACAGTAAGCACTTAATACAAACGAATGAATGAATATATCAAATAGAGAGCAAGAGATACACACTTCTCTGACTCAATATAAAGACATTAGTGTAGCTATATTGCTCATCTACAATTTATTTAGTACACAATTCTAGGTAACTTTGGTAAAGATGGGATTTCTAAGCTTGTTTCAGGAACCAATCCCCTATCTATTGCATTGTTCCCATGGAAAACTAAGTTCTAACCTGGAAGGTCGGTCTTGGTCCAGGGCTCTGTCCCCACGGGGTTAGGCTCTTCTGCCGACCCTTGTCTCCTTTGGGTGGCAACCTAAGGGTGAAGGGGGAAGAGGGACACAGGGACGCCGGGGCTCCAAGGCAGGAGCACTGCGTCCTCACCCACGGAGGCAGCGTGGGCGGGAGCAGGGCTCGTGGCAGGATTATTAGCAGGAGTTTCTGGGTCCCTGGGACCTCGTGACCATGGCTCCCAGAGCTCTTTGTTAGAGGAAAATAAACACTCAGTGCCTGGTCTCTTCGCTGGCCTCCATATATTCTGCTGAGGGAGATGTCTCAGATGAAAGCCGAACTCCAGGGGGATGATGAAATCTCACTCGCTGGGCACAGGACTCTGATCTTGCCTTTTGAAGGGAAAGCTTTCTCATGTGCCGTGATCTCCTGGGGCCCCCAGACAGCTCTCACCATCTCTCAGTGAATCTACGTACCAGGCCGGCTCTCCCACTGAGGCCCTTCAAATTTAGCCCTTCCTTTGTTAGCTTCATAGGTAAGGCAAGGGTCAAGGGAAGTTTGCATGAGTGCTTATGGTTGGTGGTGTATTTACAGAAGCATATGAAATCACTGTGCTCCTTAAACATTTGGATACTCACCTCAGCCCCACAGTACTTATGTAAATAAGTACTCCCTCCCTCCCTCTGCCCATCCGCCAAGCTAGCTCTCTTCCTCCCTTTAAGGCCCTGCTGAGAGCTCACCTCCTCCGGGAGGCCTTCCCAGACTGAGCCCCTTCTTTCCTCTCCCCCTCGTCCCCCTCTCCATCCCCCCGTCTTACCTCCTTCCCTTCCCCACAGCACCTGTATATATGTATATATGGTTGTACATATTTATTACTCTATTTATTTATTTATTTATTTATTTTACTTGTACATTTCTATCCTACTTATTTTATTTTGTTGGTATGTTTGGTTCTGTTCTCTGTCTCCCCCTTTTAGACTGTGAGCCCACTGTTGGGTAGGGACTGTCTCTATGTGATGCCAATTTGTACTTCCCAAGCGCTTAGTACAGTGCTCTGCACATAGTAAGCGCTCAATAAATACGATTGATTGATTGATTGATTGATAAATATCCTTATACTCTATTATTTTCCCCTATCCCTAGTCTACTTCAATGAAACCCTCTTTTCATTTTCTTCCGCTCCCTTCTGCATCGCCCTGACTTTATTCATCCCCTGTCCAAGCCCCACAGCACTTATGTTCATATCTGTCATTTTATTTATTTATATCACTGTCTGTCGCCCCCTCTAGACTGTAAGCTCACCGTGGGCAGGGAATGTGTCTGTTATGGTGTTGTATTGTACTCTCCCAAGTCCTCGGTTCAGTGCTCCGCACACACTAAGCGCTCAATAAGTACGATTGACTGACTGACTGACGCTGGAATTATGAGAAGCAGCCTGGTGTAGTGGATAAAGGCCGGAGTCAGAAGGTCATGGGTTCTAATCCCGGCTCCCCCACTACTCTGCTGGGTGACCTTGGCAAATCACTTCACTTCCCCGGGCCTCAGTTACCTCATCTGGAAAATGGGGATTGAGACTGTGAGCCCCAAGTGAGCCCCTTCTAGAGTGTGAGCCCTCTGTTGGGTAGGGACCGTCTCTATATGTTGCCAACTTGTACTTCCCAAGCGCTTAATACAGTGCTCTGCACACAGTAAGCGCTCAATAAATACGATTGAATGAATGAATGACAGGGGCTGTGTCCAACCCTATTTGCTCATATTCACCCCAGCACTTGGTACAGTGACAGGCACATAGCAAGTGCTTAACAAATACCATTATTATTATTATTATTATTGTTATTCTCTTTGACTCATTTCTCTCAGTCACTGAATGCCTTATGGATTGTAATCGCAAATGGAATCTTGCTCTGAGAGAGTGACTCAATGGAAAGAACACGGGCTTTGGAGTCAGAGGTCGTGGGTTCAAACCCCTGCTCTGCCAATTGTCAGCTGTGTGACTTTGGGCAGGTCACTTACCTTCCCTGTGCCTCAGTTACCTCTTCTGGAAAATGGGGATTAGGACTGTGAACACCCCGTGGGACAAACTGATCATCTTGTAACCTCCCCAGCACTTAGAGCAGTGCTTTGCACATAGTAAGCGCTTAACAAATGCCATTATTATTATTATTATTATTATTATTATTATTATTATTATTATTGGGAGTAAGGAGGAAACGTGTGCCCACACTTTATAGCATTTCAGCCTGGCTCAGTGGAAAGAGCCCAGGCTTGGGAGTCAGAGGTCGAGGGTTCGAATCCCGCCTCTGCCACATGTCTTCTGTGTGACCTTGGGCAAGTCACTTAACTTCTTTGAGCCTCAGTTACCTCATCTGTAAAATGGGGATTAAGATTGTGAGGCCCACATGGGTCAACCTGATCACCTTGTATCTCCCCCAGCGCTTAGAATGGTGCTTTGCACATAGTACAAAGTGCTTAACAAATGCCATCATTATTATTATTATTTATTGAGCCTTTACTATGTTCAAAGAGCTAGACTAAACTCGGGGGAAACATCTGAAAAAAATGAGAGATATTATACCTACTCTCAAGGAGCTTTTCAATCTAGACTGTGAGCTCTTTGTGGGGAGGGATGGTGTCTATTGTATCGTACTCTCCCAAGTACAGTACTCTGAGTGCTCTGCACACATGTGAGAGAGATGGTCAACGTAGACATGAAAAAGTTAAGAGTGAGAAAATTAGCACAAATAAAAAACCTGTGATAAATAAATCAGCTGCAAATTAATAAGCACATGGGACTTCTGAGGAGGCTAATGGGATAGAATGAGGCCTTAATAATAATAATAATGGTATTTGTTAAGCGCTTACCATGTGCAAAGCACTGTTCTAAGCCCTGGGGGGATACAAGGTGATCAGGTTGTCCCACGTGGGGCTCACAGTCTTAAACCCCATTTTCCAGATGAGGGAACTGAGGCACAGAGAAGTTAAGTGACTTGCCCAAAGTCACACAGCTGACAATCGGCAGAGCCGGGATTTGAACCCCTGACCTCTGACTCTCAAGCCCGAGCTCTTTCCACTGAGCCACACTGCTTCTCATGTCCCAAGAGTCTGCACTGCACTCCCCGACTCCTCACCTGACTTTAAAGCACTCAATCACCTTATTCCCTCCTCCCTCACCTCACTACTCTTCCACTACAACCCAGCCCGCACACTTTGCTCCTCTAACGCTAACCTACTCGCTGTACCTCCATCTCCTCTATCTCACCGCCAACCTCTCCCCACGTCCTGCCTCTGGCCTGCAAAACCCTCGCTCCTCTTATCCGACAGGCAATTACTCTCTCCCTCTTGAAAACCTGATCGAAGGCACATCTCCAAGAGACCTTCCCTGACTACACCTTTCTTTCATCTTCTACCACTCCCTTCTGCATTGTCCTGACTTGCTCCCTTTATTCATTCCCCACTCCCAGCCCCACAGCAGTTAGGTACAGAGCTGCAATTTATTTATTTATATTAATGTCTGTCTCTTTATCTAACCCGTAAGCTCACTGTGGGTAGGGAATGTATCTGCTTACTGTTTTATTGTACTCTCCCAAGGGCTTAGTACAGTACCCTGCACACAGTAAGCACTCAATAAAAATGTTTGATCGACTGACTGACCTGTGGGAGTTTATATTCACCAGCTATATCTCTTCCTAAGGTTATCTCTGTGTTCCCATGTTTTTCTCCAAGTACCATATAGAAAAATCCTCGTATCCTAGCTCACAAACCACCTCTCACTTTCCAGAACTTCCTGTCCCTATTCCCGATGTGTCAGGAGAGTAAAAGCTCTAGTGTATATTTCAAAGTGCCTAGTTGGCCACTTGTCTGCTGCATGACCTTGGGCGAGCCACTTAACTTCTCTGGGCCTCAGTTACCTCATCTATAAAAATGGGGATTAAGACTGTGAGCCCCACGTGGGACAACCTGACTACCTTGTATCTGCCCCAGCGTTTAGAACAGTGCTTTGCACATAGTAAGCACTTAACAACATGCCATAATTATTACAGTGCCTGGTACACAGTAAGAACTTCACAAATACCACTATTATTATTAATATTATCATTACTAGTTCTGGGCTCTGTATGTCATATGCACCCAGGAGAAGCAATCTAATGGGGAAGTTGGTCTAACTCTCTTCCTTGGGTCAAGGGGAGTATTCCAACTTTCTGTTCATGTCTGCGGAGTAAAAAGGAAATGGCTGCTTGGACAGTGTCCAGTTCGTTTGGTCAAGGTATATCATCCATTATGTTGCAAACTTGTACTTCCCAAGCGCTTATTACAGTGCTCTGCACACAGTAAGCGCTCAATAAATACGATTGAATGAATGAATCCACGTCCTGGCAAGCCCAGGGCAGTGTCATTAACTCTCTGTGGATCCAACAGTAACAACAGGAGTCATGGAGGAAGAGGAGGAGGAGGACTGGACAAGGTCAGACATAAACTGGCCACCCACAATCTCCTCAAACTCAATGACCCCGCTGGGGCAGCTTCGAGTCCTACTCACCAAATGCATTTCCCTGGCCCAGTCCCCAAGCCAGTGGGACCCAGTGCAGCCCTGGGAGCCCTGTCAAGACTCAGCTGCAGGGGTGGGTGTCAGGGGACTGGGCTGGTGTTGGGCGTGTTCCCTCTGCTCAGCTGTTACACAACCAGCAGAGCCAGGGAGCAATTTCTCCCAGTAGGCAGACGAGCTCTGGGTTTTCTCCAAGCTTCACCCAGACAAATCAGCCAGCTCTCCAGGACCGGGAAAGGGACAGGGATTCTCCCCAAGGACACCTGAGAGAACTACACGGACGAGCCCACTCTCAAGACTCCCCGTTCACCCACCAGGAAAGACTGTTCTTGGCTGAGCGAGGAGTGAGTATTTATTTACCCGCATGCCCTCTCCCCGGGACCTCAACAAAAGGGTTCTTTCTTCTCCTTCTCTCCCCCAACTTTCATGAAGGCTAAAGCACAACGAGCCCCTAGGTCCCTCTCCTTGGGCCTGGGCTTTGAGTTGGGACCAGGACAGGGAGGTTTGGGGGTCTCCAGCGACTTTGGACTCTTTGCAGCTTGCATTTGTGGGGAAGGGGTGGTTGCGGGGAAAGGAACTGCTCCCCTTTCCCTATCGTGTGGTCAGAGAGAGTCTTCTCCAGGGATCCATACGTGCCCATCCTGGAACCTCAGGGCTGGCCCCTTGGTTCTGAAGATCAAAATAACGCCTAAATTTTAGATTGGTGAGCATCTTAGATGTTTTAAATAGCTAATCCCCATTCAGGATTCGTCTAGTTGGCTGCTCTTTGGAATCGACTCATTATGACTGTCTCAGTGGCAGTATCATTGTCCTTAATAGTCCAAACCATAGTACTCCTGTATGTTCCAAGTCATTACCGATTGAAAATTTACAAAGAGAGTCTCCGCACCTTTTCCATTACAGATTAGCCACTGATCTCCTCCCCTGCTGGGTCCCTGCCTCCAGACTGTCGCTGGGGATCTAGACCAGGCACTGGTAACTTTCTGTACATGTGCTGGAGGGTGCCAGAGTAGCCACCAGGCTCTGGGTTTTACGCTACTTTTGGGAGCAACTCTTCTGCACTCCAGTCCCCACCACCTCCCCCCGGGCCACCATCCTGGACCCACCTCCGCCCTCCTTTGTCCAGTTGTGCTTCTGTCTGAGTCGGGTGGCAGGAGTGGGGTTCAGAGCTACATGGGGTTGGGGGGGTGTTGGAGGGTGTCATGGGATGAAAAGTAGCAGAGGTCATTTTGGAGTTTTTGGCATGCATCCTGCCACCTCACATGCCCACATAGCCACCTGGATTGGCACTGTGACAGGAAGACGGTAGCTGGTGCTTGCTCAGGGACTGCCAGATTTAGCATGTCCACAGCCTGAGGGATCATAATCATCATCAGTGGCACTTACTAAACACTTATTCTGTGCGGAGCACTGTACTAAGTGTTGGGGAGAGTACAGTACCACAGAGTTGGTAGACAGGTTCCCTGTCCACAATGATGGGGGTGAGGGTGTGGGGAGGCGGGGAGGGGAGAAGGAGGACGTGAGAGGGAACGTGTTTACCAATTCCATTATATTGTACTCTCCCAAGCACTTAATACAGTGCTCTGCACACAGTAAGCACATGATAAATATCACTGATTGATTGATTGATTGATGAGAGATTCAACCTGGTCGGTTCAGCAGCTCACATTCTATCCCTGGCTCTGACTCTTCCTCGCTACAGGCAAGGGCTTGGGTAAAGGGTATGCCCAAGGAGGAGAAGGGATATGGCATTATGGGGTGTAGCACCTTCATTTCAAGGAGAGGGGTACAAGAAGGGGAAAGGAGAAGGGCATGTTCTCCACGTCCAAGCTGGGCAAGAACTCTGCTTGCCATCCCCTCTACTAGAGACCTGAATGGATGCTGGTATACTGTGGGTAATTCAGGCCTCTAGCAGGAGGATGGCCACCTTTTTACCCTAAGCCCAAACCTTCTGCTGGTACACAGGCTTCTGCCCTGCCTGTCCTGCCACCCTCCCCTCAAGGCTGAGTGGCGTAGCCCAGGAAGGAGACAAGAGAAGGTGAACCGAAGAGGGGCCAGGAGCGGAGGGAATGGCGTGGTGGGGAGGGGGAAGAAGGGGAAAGAAGAGTAGTGGTTTAAGAAGGGACTACAGTCCCCACAGTGTTTTACCCAGGCACCCCGATGGCAGTGACTATTGCTGCTCTTTCACTCATCCTCTGTAGCGCCAGCGAACCTTACCTACACCCGACCTGTGCCCGCATGCTAAAACCAATTACCTGAACCAAGCCGCAGCTTTGCTGGAGGTGCCACTGGGCAGATAAAATACAGGTTGGCAGGTCTCTCCCGCTGCAAGCTATACCTTGTGCCTGGGGCTTGGTCCGCAGTGTGGCCCTGGAGGTATTAGATATTTCTCTGTGAGGGAGCACAATCAATAATCCTGATACTGAATAGTGGGAGAAGAGGGGAGAAGCCCAAGTCTTCTCCCCTGGACCCTCTCCTCAGCCCCACTATTCACTGGGTTAGGGAGGAGAGGGGAGTGGCCACTCCCAATGCTGCCCAGTTCCACGGGTCCTGATGGCGTTTCTGGTGGGGAAAGGCCATCATCTTTTTCTCCGATCTCATGATCCAGGTTGCCACTCTCTGTGACATCCCCAGGAAGGACGAAAGCACCATGAGTTCTGAGGAGGTGGGTGTGGGTTGAGGGAAGGGAGGGAATAGCGGGAAAGGGTTTCAAAAAAGGACATGAATGAGAACACTGCCTGCCCCCAGCCCCAGAAACCCTTCCCCTACCCTTTTTCCTCTGTCCCTACCCCTTAGTTTACCTTCCCTTTGTGGAAGTCTTCAGCACCCCATGGCCTCCTCACTCAACTCAAATCCGCTCCAACTCTCCTCTGTCAGATGGGGAAGCAACCCCACAAACGCAGGTCTGGAAGTTATGGGGGAGAAGAAAGGGGTTCTGGGTGTTTTCCTTCATCTGCCCGGGAAGTGGATCCCCGTGGATTTCCACTCACCCCCTGCCCACCACCAGACACGGTACCTCATCACCCTCACCACCCTGTCTCCATCCCTGTTCCCCCTGACTTCCCACCAAGATCCTCTCCGTTCGTCCCCACCGGCTCTGCCACACTCACCCTCCTCCCCGCAGATGGCCTATGACATGTCAGAAGCGCGGCTCGCCCTCACTCTGTGCATCACCAAAGGCCGAGAGGGAGCAGAGCCGGACATGGTGGCACTGGAGAGGATGTATCGGGCCCTGAGGTTTGAGAGCACTGTGAAGCGGGACCCACCTGCTCAGGTACCCTCTCACCTGCCCAACCCTGTGGGTGGCCGGTTCCTGTCTTGGCTGGAACTCTCAGAACACGATCTTGGCAGAGGAAGCAGAGGGATGGGGCATTGGAGAGGCACGAGAAGATGGCTAGAGAGTGATTGAGATTGAAACCCCCAAAGTCTGATGAGGGCAGGGACCTTGCATACAACTTGCATGAGGGGCATTGTGGCCTAAAGGAAAGGACCCAGGCCTGGGAGTAAGATGACCGGGGTTCTAATCCTGGCTCTGCCACTTACCTGCTGTGTGACCTAGGACAAGTCACTTAACTTCTAGGTTCCTCACTTGTAAAATGGGGATTTGATCGCTATTCGCCCTCCTGCTTAGACTGTGAACCCCATGTGGGACAGGGATTGTGTTCAATTGGATTAATTTGTATCTAGTCCAGCACTTAGAACAGTGCATGACACATAGTAAGGACCTAACAAATACCACCATGATTGTTATTATTATTGCACCCTCCAGAACCTGGAGAGGTAGGTTAACCCCTCTCAGTCTGTCCTTCTCCCTCCCTCCTTCCCTCTCCTGCCTTCCATCCCTCCTTCCTTCCCTCTCTTTTTAGGGCTTTCGGGACGAAGTGGTGCATTTCAGAGAGGAGATGGAAAAGCGTACAGACCCCATAAGCTGCTGCTTCGTGGTGCTCATGGCTCACGGGAAGGAGGGACGCCTGCTAGGGGCAGATGGGCAGGTGGTGGAACTGGAGGAGCTGTATGATGTCCTGACTAACAAGACCTGCCGGGCACTCCTGGGCAAACCCAAAGTGTTCATCCTGCAGGCCTGCCGTGGGGGTTAGTCGGGGCCCCTCTACACTCCTGTGGCAGGAGATGGGCAAAGTGGGTAGGCTGGGCACCCTAGCTCTCCTAGCCTCTGGGCCACCCCCACAGCCACCACCTTTGGGCCTTCAGCTCGGACCTCCAGCTTGTCTATTCTGATGGCCTCAGACCCACGCCCCCGCACTTAGGTCCCTCCGTAGTTGCCCATTTACGTCTCCGATCCTTGTCCCTTCATGTGTTCTCAGCCCGCTTCTTGGTTTATGCCTTGGGAGGGGCAAGGGGGTGTCTTTCCTCTCCCCGGCCAGACCATCAGTTCAGCCCTTGGAGACAGAGAATGTGTTTCCCCTCCCTCTGACTCTCCCCGCTATTACCCAGTACAGAGTGTGTATGCCCCATTCCTCCAGTGGTCTACCAGCCCTGCTTGGATCCTAACTCCTTTCAGCCCCATGTGGAAACCCTCAGGTCTTTTTGGAGCCCTGGGCTGAAAGAAACCAGGAGTCTAGTCCAGACAGCCAAGACCTATGTCCCCAGGGCTGTGCCACATAGCACGCACCGGCGTCTTCAACTCCAAATTGATGCAACTCCCTATTCTTAAACCTTCTGTATAGCTGGTCAGACAGTTAAGGGCAAAGTGGTTCTGAAAATAATCTCTGTGCTGGGGGTTTCAGACCAGAAGGACACAGGCGAGATGTTGAGGACAGAGCAGGTCCTGACCACCATGTTTCAGGAGCTTCCAAAGATCCCAACTTTCACGGACACCCTACATGTCTACTCCACTGTGGTAGGTAAGGGCTCCCACTGCCACCCACCACTTCCTCGACCTTGGGGATCCCAGGCAATGTCCTACATATCTCCAACTAGCATAGATCCTGGGCAGAGAGAGCGGGAGGCCAACAGGCTCCTGGCTCCAGGAATGGGTGGGACCATGGTTGGGTAGGGATTGTCTCTATTTTTTTTGCCAAATTGTACTTTCCAAATGCTTAGTACAGTGCTCTGCACACAGTAGGCGCTCAATAAATATGATTGAATGGATGAATGAGAGCAAGAGCAGAAAGAAGAGTGGGAGATAAACGGTCAGAACAGATTAGACAGCATTGAGGCTTTGGAAAAACCCCAAATCCAAAAACCCATATCAGGATGGGGACATGGGGCATAACGGGGAGTGGGTAGAGGAGAATGATGGGTCCAATTGTTCCCCAGCCCAGGAGCATAGAATAAAAATAATAATGATGGTATCTGTTAAACGTTAAGCGGTGGAGCAGGGATTAGAACCCAAGACCTGGGACTCCCAAGCCCGTGCTCTTTCCACTAAGCCTTGCTGCTCCCAATAATGATAACATATGTTAAGCACTTACTATGTGCCAAGCACTGTTCTAAGCGCTGGGGTAGATACAACGTAATCAGGTTGTCCCACGTGGGGCTCACAGTCTTAATCCCCATTTTAATACAGATGAGGTAACTGAGGCCCAGAGAAGTTAAGTGACTTCAGAAAAGTCATACAGCTGACAAGTGGTATCTGTTAAGCGCTTACTATGTTCCAAGCACTGTTCTAAGCACTGGGGTAGATACAAGGCAATCAGGTTGGACACAGTCCCTGTCTCACATGGGGCTCACAGTCTGAGGGCGGAGAGTGGGTGTTTTCCATTTTACAGTTGAGGTAACTGAGGCCAAGAGAATAATAATTATCATTATGGCACTTGTTAAGTACTTACTCTATGCAATGCACTGTACTAAGCGTTGGGGTGAATGCCAGCAAATCAGGCTGGACAAAGCTCCTGTCTCACATGGGGCTCAGAGTCTTAAGCCTCATTTTACAGATGATTTAAATGAGGCACAGAGAAGTGGAGTGACGTGCCCAAGGCCAAATAACAGACAAGTGGAGGAGCCGGGATTGCATGGCTCAGTGGAAAGAGTACGGGCTTGGGAGTCAGAGGTCATGGGTTCTAATCCCGACTCCACCACTTGTCAGCTGTGTGACTTTAGGCAAGTCATTTCACTTCTCTGTGCCTCAGTTACCTCATCTGTAAAATGGGGATGAAGACCGTGAGCCCCACATGAGACAGCCTGATCACCTTGGATCTGCCCCCAGCACTTAGAACAGTGCTTCGCGCATACTAAGCACTTAAATACCATCGTTATTATTATTAAATGGGCCCTGAGGGACCCAGTGTTTAGGAGTATCAGCAAGATAGAAAAGTCTTTGGCCCAGAGCGTTGGGACTGCTCCAGTTCCGAGGCCAACAGGCTCGTTCTGCTCACGTCTCTCAGGGTACATTGCTTACCGGAACATTAAGGAAGGCTCCTGTTTCATCCAGACTCTGGTGGACGTCTTCATCACGGGGAAAAGTAATATTCTGGACCTCCTGACTGAGGTGAAGAGTCACCCAAGTCCCTCCCGCCACTCAGTCCTGCACTCCGGTCTCTTCCCTCCATTCCCTCCTCAAAGACCGGGGGGCCTCAGGGCTCCCCGCCCCCGACCAGCATTTACCACCCCGGCCTGGAGTTTCCAGCAAAAGGCCCTCCCCCAGTCCCGGCACTTTGCTCTCCCCTGATCGTGCCTTGAGTCGGTACAGTGCATTTATCTTCCCAGAGGCCTTTCATGTCAATATTCTCATTGTATTTTCACAATAACCCAGTGAAGTTGGGAAAACCATCCCCCTTTTGCAGAGGACACTGAGACAGAGAGAGGTGACATGACTTCCCTGAAGTCACCCATCAGAGCAGCAAAACCCTTTTCTGATTCCTCAAACCATGCTCCTTCCACCAGACCATACTACCTCCAGCGGTGTCTCCCTTCCCTAAAATTAGTGTTTCAGCCAGCTGTCCCAGAACTGATTCTCTTTAGAAAGCCCAGCTCGGCCAAACCACCGGCCCTGACATCAGTACCCAGGACCTTTTCGGTCCATCCCCTCTCCACCTGTGTCCATCCAGAGCTTTTTTAGCATGCCATTGCCCAGGTGGCTAGTCCTCCCCAAAAAGCACATGGGTGCGAAGAAAGGGAGTGCACACCCAGATGGGGTGGAGAGGATGCATGAGTCTGCTTGCACCAGATTCTTCCCTGCTGAAGATGCAACCCGATTCAGTACCCCACTCCCGTGCTGAGGATGCCAAGTCGCTAGCACTTATAGGAGTGATGGGAGCCGGTAAGGGTGGCCATTCATTCGGTTGTAAAACAGACAATCCAGTTTTCAGCTGGTCTGCCCCCTGTCGAGTACTGGTGGGTTGGAGAGCAGAGATTGGCAAAGGGGTGTCTGGTATTCTTGAGTGCCATCGGTGGTCACCCTACTGCCAGTGGTCCCCCTCCCCAGATCCCAGCCACTGGGGGATGGGGCCAGTTTTCCCACTCCAAAGGCCTCACCTCGGCCCCCCGCCCCCATCCCCGTGGCTCCAGTGAAACCCCAGAGCTTCCACTGAGTGGGGCTGGAAAGACCCCAGATTGAATCTCTCTGACCTGTTACTTCTGGGTCATCGGCCCCCACCCCTTCCCAGCCCCATTCCCTTTGGCCTCACAGTGAAGCTCCTACCACCTTTGTGCCCCTTTACTCTCACTGAAAAATTGCCATCTCGGTGCCTCGGTCTGGACCTTGGTATCCAAAGTAAAGTTCATCTGCCCTATCTAGAACTCAGGCATCCAACCTCCCCACCCCAGCTCCTATCTCTCCCTTAGATGACTCCCCTCCCCACCCTCGTTTCTGTGACCCTCTCAGCTAGGTTGCCATGACCCAGAATTCCCAGGGGGTAAATGGGGATAAAGATTCCCCTGGGGAGTCACCCCTCCCCGCGACCTGACCCTCCGGGAGTTCTCCACAGGTGACCAGGCAGATGGTGGAGGCCGAGCTGGTCTGGGAAGACCATGTGAGGAAGGTCAACCCGGAAATCTACAGCACCCTGAGGAAGCAGCTGTACCTGCAGTAGAGGCATCGGGGGAGGCAGCTGAGCAGAGGGCTGGAGAGAGTGGAGGTGGAGGGTGGGAGAAGGGAGAAGCTTTGGCTTGCAGGAACAAGGGAGCGTAACATGGGACAGGAGACATGAGGAATCCTCCTGTGTGTGTCTGGGGACCATTGAAGGGGAAAGCATCTGCCTGAGACAAGTCTGCACATCATTTGAAAGGAATCCTCGAGAGGCAAATCCTTCTTCTGACCCAAATATTCACAGGGCAGAACTAACCCTTGGCACCTTGCTAATGTTAAGCAGGATGGTCCCACGTGGACAAGACTTTTCCCCCCCTCTTTCCCCTCCTGGCCTTGTTCATTTCCCTTCCTGCCACCCTGGGAAGCCCAGTTAGGTGACAGTGGGCTGAGGGCCAGGATGGTGAGTGGGGAGAGAGCTTGGTTCCTACTGGCCCAGTGTGGAAGGGGTCTGGTAAATTAGGAGCCGGAGGAGTTCGCTGGAGCCGCTGATCGGCCAAGGAATCTGCATGATTGACAGGCTCATCCTAGGGATGCTGCTGTCAGGACAGGCTCGAAGGCCAGACTACCGGTCTGTGATTCTGAAAACATTAATCCTTTTGTCTGACCAGCACTTAGTTTAGGGTGAAATCTTTGGCTTGCCCCGTGCCGATTTTGGCACACACCTGTGGTGTACAGAAAAGGCTGCTATTATACCCCACCCCCTACCACCGCATACAAATTCCCGCTTCTGCTCTCCCAGGACCTACAGAATATACATTCCAACCGACACCCTCCTTTTTGACTAGTCAGGCAATTGTCACCAGACTGTACTAAGCCCCACCTATTTGGAGAACCCAGTTCTGGGCACTGTGGGAGGGGCAGAGGAAAAAGGAGACACTGTCTCTGCCCTTAAGGGACTGACAGTCTGTTTGGAACACAGACCATGAGCACACACATGCAAACATACATAAACACACATCACCTTTAAAGAGGCACATGAAATGCACACAAAAAATACAGATAAAATGAAAAATGCAAAACAGCAGAAACAATGGGAGCTTCTTTTTTCAGCTAGTATATGAAACTCTAGCCCAGTGATAAGGGGACACTAAATAACTGGAAAAACTAGAGCCAGGATGAGTTCATCCTGGACGCCTTTCTGGAGGAGGTGCAGAAACTGGTTTAGCAAAAGGGAGGGTGAGGTCATTCCATAGGTGGTAAATTGTGGCCAGGGAGAGGAAGCAAGCTTTCTTGGCTAGAGACTAAAGCATTGGCCAGGGTGAGGTGGATCGTGAGGATGGTTAGGTAAGAGGAAAGGATTTGGTGGAAGGGATGATATTCGAGGTGATGGACATTGGGGAGCATCGCTGGATGACAATGATCATCACAGTACCACGGATGGTAATCCTGACAGATCACTAGGAGGAGGTTGCTGGGGATAAGATATTGATTGCTTTAGTCCAGGTAGCAGATTCCTCAGGGGAGGGTTAGGGAGACCTCGTGTGCCTCAATGAATAAAACCCGTGTCAGGAGGCGGTTCTAAAGTCAAAATCTCAATCCCTGTGTCTGTCTCTGTGTCTAATGAGGACTCCAAGAGTCCTTGAGATCTGTGCGTGGAGGCGGGGGCTGGTGGGGGGAGGGGGCGGCCAGATTGTTTGGCCAAAAGTGATCCTCTCTTCAGCCCAGCTTCTTCCCTACATGGTAGATGAAGGAGGACAATAAGACCAAGAAACCCTGGCTCAGTCCCATGATCCATCCAGTCCCAGGCCCGAACTCCATCTCTGACAGCAGCAGCACCAGGACATTTGGAGGAACCAGGCCCTTTTAGACTGTGAGCCCACTGTTGGGTAGGGACTGTCTCTATATGTTGCCAATTTGTACTTCCCAAGCGCTTAGTACAGTGCTCTGCACATAGTAAGCGCTCAATTAATACGATTGATGATGAACCAGGCGATGGAGGCCCTTCTGGACATCCATCTTGTCGGTTAGGGACAAATCACCCCACATCAATCAATCAATCAATCGTATTCATTAAGTGCTTACTGTGTGCAGAGCACTGTACTAAGCGCTTGGGAAGTACAAGTTGGCAACATATAGAGACAGTCCCTACCCAACAGTGGTCTCACAGTCTAGAAGGGGGAGACAGAGAACAAAACCAAACATATTAACAAAATAAAATAGAATAGATATGTACAACTAAAATGAATAGAGTAATAAATATGTACAAACATATATACATATATACAGGTGCTGTGGGGAAGGGAAGGAGGTAAGATGAGGGGATAGAGAGGGGGACGAGGGGGAGAGGAAGTAGGGGGCTCAGTCTGGGAAGCCCTCCTGGAGGAGGTGAGCTCTCAGTAGGGCCTTGAAGGGAGGAAGAGAGCTAGTTTGGCGGATGTACCAAGGGAGGACATTCCAGGCCAGGGGGGTGAGGTGGGCCGGGGGTCGATGGCGGGACAGGCGAGATACAAACTATTATGTGCTGGAGTAGGGTGGACCTGTTAAGGGGGTCAGGGAGCAGAGATACCTGGGGAGAGGAGTGAACAGCCAACTAGCATGGGAGGGCTGAGTAGGTGCGAATGAGGCTGTCCTTAATGTAACTTGGTGACAACAAGGGCCTTTTTCCCGGGGGGGGAGTCACACATCCCACATCCCACATCCCAAACCTCCCCTTTCTGCATCCCTAATTTTCCCTCCAATAATCCGTTTAGAGATCTACTGCTATTTTCAACTCCACAGCTTCTTGTAGGAATGAATTATATCTGATTACCTCTTCTAAGGAAGAAAGATTTCCTTAGTTTGTTTTGAAACTTGAACAGGGGTCCCCTCACCCTGATGCTGTGGGATTTGGGAAACAGCGATTCTGCTGTCCATCCCTTTCCTAATACTGGAGGTTTCCATCCTGTCCCATCGCAGCCTGCATCTTTCCAGACTGAAATTTCCTAACCCTTTCCATCCGTCCTCACGTGGAACCTCCTCCTTCCCCACAATCGTCTTGGCAGACTCCTTGCCTGTTTGCTCAATAGCCTGACTCCAATTCCCGTTGGCCCACCTACTTAAGACTGTGAGCCCCATTTGAGATGCGGACTGTGCCTGACCTGATTAACTCGTATGTACCTCAGAGCTTAGAACAGTGCTTGACACGTAGTAAGCGCTTAAATACCATTTTTAAAAAATCAGAAAGTCATAGAAAATCAGTCAACGATGCTGCCAGGAGCAACAGAAGTGGCAGCAGTGAGAGAGGCAAAGGGGAAGGATCCCTCATGGGTCTGTATCAAAGGGCCCAGCACATCTCCCCATACCATGTGTTTTGGAAAATTGACCCTCCGCTCACGTTTGCTCCTAAATCTTCTTCCCCAGCCTGAGAATTCCACCCCTTTCCTTTCCCCCACATCATCCTAGCTTCCCTGCTTTCTGTTTCTACACCCATCCAGGATTGAGTCATGGGTGGTAGACCAGCACTGTAAGCAAACAGAATGTCACAGTGCCCCAAGCACTGATTAAGCACTTTGATACTCACGCTAGCCCACAGTGCTTATGGAAATATTTGATCTTCTACTATTTCGATCATTCCCCATCCCTAATCATCATCAATCGTATTTATTGAGCGCTTACTATGTGCAGAGCACTGTACTAAGCGCTTGGGAAGTACAAATTGGCAACATATAGAGACAGTCCCTACCCAACAGTGGGCTCACAGTCTAAAATCCCTAATCTATTTTGTCTGTCTCTCCCTGTGAACTGTAAACACCTGGTGAACAGGAATCGCATCTACTATATCTGTTGTACTGTGCTCTCCCAATCGCCCAGTACAGTGCTCTGCACACAGTAATGCTGGCTGCCCACTCCAGATTGGGGGGGAATCATCTCCAAGCCCAAAATGTGCCACAGGGCATAGTGATCAAAAGGCACTCTATGGACACTTGAGAACATACGTCATTGTCCTTTATGCTCCAGGAAGATTCCAATCAACAGTAAGAAACACCTATGGATGAAGGAGTGGCTGAAAATGCCAATGCAGGGCCCATAGTCCCAACCACATGGTGTATATGCCACCCTTCTGGTGATGCTATGCTTGTTGCTGTGGTGCTGTGGTGCTGTTGAGGGACTGGAGGCTTCAGAGCAGAAGTGAAGGTTGGAAAAAGTTAATGGAGGTTATGGGTATGTGAATCAATGGGGAAAAAATAATAGAGTTGACAAGCAGAAAACAGCTGAACTATAGCACCACAGAGTGACTTTGCCATGGCCTAAGTGTATCTGGAGCCCGTATTTCCACCAGCTGCAGGAAAGGAGGAAGCAGATGTAGGTGGAGATCCGGGGTTGGAGGTGCGAGAATGACAATAGGGGTGAGGGAGTAGACGTTGGTGGAGGGGGGGAGTTGAGGACATATATTTGTGCATCTACTGATGGGAGGGTTGGCAGAGTATCCAGGAGGGGTGAGATAGCCTGGGGTAGGCAGAGTGGCTCTAGGGCACAGTGTTTATGGTCGGGGGCGAAGAAGAACTAGAAGAACAGGGGGTGTGAGTGAGGTGGCAGATTAGAAGACTGTGGTTGGAAAGTGGAAAGTTGCCTCAGTTAATGAGATTAGAGATGAGACGTTGGAGGTTGATGTCCTCAAGGATCAGACTACGAAAAAGGAATGAGAGTAGTAATGGGATAAAAGCATCTAAAATCAGCAAGAAATTAGCAAGCGAGACCAGGAGAGTGGAATAGCTGTAGAGGGTGGTAGACATGAGCGAGGTGAGTGGGAGTGGAATAGATGTATTATCATTATTATGGTATTTGTTAAGCACTTACTATGCGCCAAGTACTGTTCTAAGCACTGGGGTAGATACAAGGTAATCAGGTTGTCCCACTTGGGGCTCACAGTTTTAATCCCCATTTTACAGACGAGGTAACAGGCAGAGAGAAGTTAAGCAGTTTGCCCAAGGTCACACAGCGTACAAGTGGCAGAGCCGGGATTAGAGCCCATGTCCTCTGATTCCCAAGCCTGTTCTCTTTCCACTAAGCCACTCTAGACATGCGAGGTGAATGGGCCAACACTCCTCTCCCTTTCCCCGTGAGACAGGGGGAGGAGTGGGAGACGAGCCCACCCTTGAGAGAGCCAGGTCTCAGTGATAGCGAGGAGGAGGAGGTGGAGGAGTGAGCTGGCCAGGAACAGGTCAAGAATCTCTGGGTCCACCAGCCGAGGGCCCCAGAAATGGAGCAGGAGGAGATATTGCCCATCTGAGATGCCACTAGAGAGCTCTCTCGACCCCCCTCCTGCTCAGGCTGCCTCCCTAACACCACTATATAAGAAATAAAGTTCAGGAACTGGTTCCCCAAGGGAGCTTCTTACCCCACCCAGAACCTGTAGAAATTTCACAGAACCTTAAGAGGTCCCTGCTTGATGAAGTCTTGGGATGCCATTCTCTCTTGGGTCCAAGGCCTTCCCAGGTCTTGAGTTGAATATGCCTGATTAGGAGAGGCTGTGTCAACTGGAAACTGTATTACCAAGATAGTGTCCTCACCTCGATATGAAACAATGCTCACCTCAACACAGATTTACTGGGTAAGCCCGTTGTGGGCAGGGATTGTCTTAATGGCTGAACTGTACTTTCCAAATGCTTAGTACAGTGCTCTGCACACAGTAAGCGCTCAATAAATACGACTGAATGAATGAATGAAGAGAAGGAGTGACAGTAGGATACCCAAACTGTGGCTGTATTCCAAGCTAAAATAGGGCGACTGAAAGCAAGGGGAACAGAGGAAGCATTTTAAGGATGCAAAAAAGCAAAGCCTCAGGCAATGGGCCATCCTAATTGAAAGGTGGGAAAACAATGGCAGACAGACCGACCTGACCTGCTGTGATCCTGAAAGAAGCGGCTCCTTTTAGGTAGAAGATTTGAGATGACTGGGAATTCAAGAGGCAAGAAAATAAACAGTGCCAAGCACCGCAAGCACATCAGCCACACCCATAGATAAACTTCACCATCAGTGGTCTCATCCCTGAATGCAAAAGGATAACTAGATATATAGTACATCCGCCCCCCCCCCGCCCCCGAGTTCAAAGATGATGCTAATGTAATTGAGATTTTATTGGTTTTGTGTGGGTTTAGCTGATAACACTAATGCATCACTGACAATCCCTTCTGCATCGTGTGCATGTGAAGATCACCGTTTGTAGCCCGGCTGTAAATTTTTAAGCACAGTGCCTGACCCTGCTTTCCTTTCTTCCTCTCTGTGTCTCGATCTTCACTGCCGTTAAGACAGTTGCCCTAATCTGATGGCCACAAGCCATACTAGACTGTGATCTGCGGCTGTCTTCCAACTGTCCGTTGCTCTGCCCTACCATCTGAGGTTTGGCTTCACTGGATCTCTAAAGGGCTTCTTCTGTTCACCTTTTCTACAATTCTCCCATTCCAAACTCCCAGAGAGCAACTGCTCAAGTATCCCGCTGTCATCCATTCTCCTCACCTGCTCTGTCCAGGGAAGGGGTGAAGTGAGGAGCATTTCTTTAATGCCGGTGGTTTGACTGTGTTCAATCATAATCAATCTGTCACCAAACCCTAGCAGTTCAACCATCACAACATTGCTAAAATCTGTCCTTTCCTTCCCTTCTCTTCCCCTTCCTTCCTCTTCCCCTTTTGTCCATGTTCCTGCACTCCTCGTGAACCTCCAGTGGTTGCCCCTCCACCTCCTCTTCAAAGAGAAACTCCTTACCATCAGCTTTAAAGCACTCCATTCATTCATTCAATCGTATTTATTGAGCGCTTACTGGGTGCAGAGCACTGTACTAAGCGCTTGGGAAGCACAAAGCAGCAACATATATGACCTTGCCCCCTTCTACCTTACCTCCCTGATTTGCCTACCACCAGCCCACACTCCTTCATTCCTCCAATGCCAACCTATTGAGAAGCAGTGTGGCTCAGTGGAAAAGAGCCCGGGCTTTGGAGTCAGAGGTCATGGATTCAAATCCCAGCTCCACCAAGTGTCAGCTGTGTGACTTTGGGCAAGTCACTTCACTTCTCTGGGCCTCAGTTACCTCATCTGTAAAATGGGGATTAAGACTGTGAGCCCCCCGTGGGACAACCTGATCGCCTTGTAACCTCCCCAGCGCTTAAAACAGTGCTTTGCACATAGTAAGCGCTTAATAAATGTCATCATCATTATTATTAATATTCATTGTACCTCAATTTTGTCTCTCTCACCATTGACCCTTTGCCAATATCCTGCAACTCCCTCCCGTTTCAAATCTGACAATCACTCTCTCCACCTTCAAAACCTTATTAAAAGCACATCTCCTCTGAGAGGCCTTCCCTAACTAAGCCCTCTTTTCTTCTTCTCCCACTCCCTTCTGCATCGCCCTTGAACTTGGATTTCCTGTTCTCCTGGCCTGGTGGAAAGAGCAGGAGCCTGGAAACCAGGAAACTTGAGTTCTAGTCCCACACCACTCGGGCAAGTCACTTGATCTCTCTGGACCTCAATGTCTTCATCTGTTATATGGCGGTAAGATACCTTTTCTCCCTACCTCTTAGCCTGTGGGATCAGGGCTGTGTTTGAGCTGATCATTTCCTTAGGCTGTGAGCTCCTGTGGGCAGGGAATATATCTGTGTGTTCTGCTGTATTGTACTTTTTCTACTGTTTCTCAAGTGCTCAGTACAGTGCTCTGCACACACTAAGTGCTCAACATACACAATCGATCGATCGACTGATTCTTGCCGGATGATTGCTCTTCTCAGCATCCTGTTTGAGATGTGACTGTTATCTCCTGTGTGGTTGGTAGATTCGTGTTTGTTTTGGCACAGCCAAAGGCTCACCAGTCATGTCCCCTGGATTCACAGGAGGGAGGCAATTAAGCGGTGTCCAAACAACAAGAAAACAGCACACCAATCGATCGATCCATGGTATTCATTGAGTGCTTGCTGTGTGCAGAGCACTGTACTAGCTGCTTGGGAGAGGACAGTGCAACAGAGTTGGTAGACACGTTCCCCACCCACAAGGAGCTCACGGACTAGAAGACATTCATGATTGTCTGCCCTGGACCAGCAGGAGTGTTTGAACCCTCCAAATTTCTCCTGCTCCCTCCTCCCATAGGGACCTGATCTCCTCCCATCTTTCTCCTTCTCTTGAACCTTTCCCCACCACTGGGTCACCTTCTATCCCCCTTCTCTGGGGGCAAGACACCCCCTGAAGCACAGCCAGTGGCTTCTGGCATCAACAGGCCCACTTCGGACAGAGTCTGAGACACCTCTCTCCACCCAGCTTTCTGTCGCACCACTGGGACCACACCCTCTTGGAGGCTAGTTGCCTGTCCCAAACCTCTTTTGCAAGGTGTTTTGGTGAGTGACCGCTGTGGGCTGTTCTCCTCTATGAGATGCCAACCTTCCTTCCCCAAGCTGCAATTTTTCCCCCCGCCTTCCCAACGCAGCCCATCCCATCTCTGTCATAGCTTTCCAAGCATGCTGTGACTCTGTGGCAGGGCTGTCTAGTGGATAGAGCACAGGGCCTGGGAATCTGAGGTCCTGGGTTCTAATCCCTGCTCTGCCACTTGTCGGCTGTGGGGCCTTGGGCAAGTCATTTAACTCCTCTGTGCCTCAATTCCCTCATCAGCAAAATGGGAATTCAATATCTGTCCTCCCACTTCAAAGCTCTACATCATCTTGCCTCCCTTCTCTCCTACATCGCAGCCTGCACACTCCACTCCTCTGGAGCCAACCTTCTCACTGTGCTGCCGACCCCTGGCCCACATCCTACTTCTGGTCTGGAACGCCCTCCCTCCTCAAATCCACCAAACAATCACTCTTCCCCTCTTCAAAGCCCTACTAAAGGTGCACCTCCTCCAAGAGGCCTTCCCAGACTAAGCCCCCTCTTCCTCAGCTCTTCCTCCTTTCCGCTTCTACTAGACTCTCTCCCTTTGCTCTCCCCCTCTTTCCACCCCACAGCACTTATCTGTAATTCTATTTATTTATATTGATGCCTGTTTACTTGTAATGATGTCTGTCTCCTCTCCCACAATCCCAATAAAGGGATTGTCTCTATTGCTGTACTGTACTTTCCAAGCACTTAGTACAGTGCTCTGCATACAGTCAGCACTCAATAAATACGATTGAATTAATGAATGAATTCCATTTAGACTGTGAGCCCCATGTGGAACCTAATCATCTTGTATCTACCCCGGTGCTTAATACAGCTTGGAACATAGTGAACTCTTAACAGTTACTACAGTTCAATCTATACTTCACGCTGCTGCCTGGATCATCTTTGTGCAGAAATGCTCTGGGCATGTTACTCCCCTCCTCAAAAATCTCCAGTGGCTACCAATCAACCTACGCATCAGGCAAAAAGTCCTCACTCTCGGCTTCAAGGCTCTCCATCACCTTGCCCCCTCCTACCTCACCTCCCTTCTTTCCTTCTACAGCCCATCCCTCACCCTCCGCTCCTCTGCCACTAACCTCCTCATTGTGCCTCGTTCTCGCCTGTCCCGCCGTCAACCCCGGCCCACGTCCTCCCCGTGGCCTGGAATGTCCTCCCTCGGTACATCCGCCAAACTAGCTCTCTTCCTCCCTTCAAAGCCCTATTGAGAGCTCATCTCCTTCAGGAGGCCTTCCCAGACTGAGCCCCCTCCTTTCTCTCTCCCTCCTCCCCCTCCCCATCCCCCCTGCCTTACCTCCTTCCCCTCCCCACAGCACCTGTATATATGTTTGTACAGATTTATTACTCTATTTTACTTGTACATATTTACTATTCTATTTATTTTATTTTGTTAATATGCTTTGTTTTGTTGTCTGTCTCCCCCTTCTAGACTGTGAGCCCGATGTTGGGTAGGGACCGTCTCTATATGTTGCCAACTTGTACTTCTCAAGCGCTTAGTGCAGTGCTCTGCACACAGTAAGCACTCAATAAATACAATTGAATGAATGAATATCTGCCAAACTAGCGCTCCTCCTCCCTTTAAAGCCCTACTGAGAGCTTACCTCCTCCAGGGGGCCTTCCCAGACTGAGCCCCCCTTTTCCCTCTCCTCCTTCTCCTCCCCTCCCCATTACCCCCTTCCCTCTGCCCTACCCCCTTCCCTTCCCCACAGCACTTGTATATATTTGTACATATTTATTACTCTATTTACTTTATTTGTACACCTTTATTACTCTATTTTATTGTGTATATAGCTATAATCCTATTTATTCTGATGGTATTGACACCTGTCAACTTGTTTTGTTTTGTTGTGTCTCCCCCTTCTAGACTGTGAGCCCGTTACTGAGTAGGGACTGTCTCTATATGTTGCCGATTTGTACTTCCCAAGCACTTAGTACAGTGCTCTGCACACAGTAAGTGCTCAATAAGTACTATTGAATGAATGCAGGTATCATTATTTATTGTTTACACATCTTTGGGCAAGAAGGTTGCTCCCATTTTGCTCCTTGGTTCTGAAAGGACACATAGGAGGATAATAACACCAGAGTCTCTCCTCAGAGTCTTCAGACTTTGTCACTGGAGCCTGAGGAATCCCAGAATCATAGATGTGGAGTGGAAAGCGGGACACCGGGGAAGGCCGGACAAACAGAGAGGACATTTAAGCATTTGCCTAATGGCCTATCAGGGAAGCTAAACTTTTTACACCTTTCTGAGGGGCCATAGGAAGCAGCCACACCTCTGGCCTGTCCCTGGCTCTGCCTCCTTAGTGATGCAACCCTGGGCATTATCATGCCCCAGAAACTTCTCCTGGGAAGTTCAGCCCTGTGCATCAGGTTTGGCCCAGCCTGGTGGAAAGGGGATGGGGAAGCCTGATCCTAGACCTGAAGCAGCGTTGGGAGAATCCCAAATGGCTGGAGGGAAGTGAGGTAAAGGCCACATTTCCAGTCTTGCGTCCCTCTCGAGTCAGGGCTCCCACCTCTCCTCTCCATCCCCACTTTCTCGCCACAGCTCAGGTGCTGTCCACACTGCCACAGAACGCCCCAGGTCTTGGAGGGCAGGGAGTGATTCCCACCCAGATACACCACCTGCATTCTTCTGACTCAGAAGTGCTAGGACAGCTCTTGAGATTTGAATCTCTTCTGGGCAAGTCCCAATTCCAACAGGAAGATGCCCAACGTTGGCCAAGAAGCTAATCCAGCGGCAGAATTCAGCTGCCCCTAAGGAACACGCGTCTCCACACCTGTGCACCCATTAAAACACCCTGAGCAATTAGCACCTGGATACAAGAAACACACACAAAGAGCCCCCGTCCCAGGGCACCAGTGATCTCTCTAAACACACTGACATAATTACATGCTTGGGAGCAGCAGATTTTGAATTTAGATGAGCGAGAGTGGAAGGAGAGCAGTCAGTGATATATATTGCACTCTTACTGGGTGCAGAGCACTGTACTAAGTGCTGGGGGAGAATACCCAGGTGGGAATTAAACTTGGTCCCTGTTCCCTCAGGGTGCTCATGAGAAGGTTTAGGGAAAGGCAGCCAAGATCATTAGGGAATGGAGCAACTTCTGCCTGACGTTCAACTGGAAAAATTCAGGCTTTTCACTCTGTAAAGACACAGGCTAAGAGGGCACAGCACTGAAGCTGATAAAAATCATTGTAGGTGTGGATAGGGTGAACACAGACCTGTTGTTCCCTAAATCCCATGCCACCAGAATAAGGGGACATCCACTGAAGCTTAAAAACGGGTGGGTTCAAAAAGAAGGAAGCACTTCTTCACCCAGCAGCAGGATGAGTTTACAGAACTGGTTCCCAGAGGAAATTGTACAGCCAAAATATCAGCAGGTTCAAAAGGGGTTTGGATAAAGTCATAATATTCATTCATTCAATCGTATTTATTGAGCGCTTACTGTGTGCAGAGCACTGTACTAAGCGCTTGGGAAGTACAAGTTGGCAACATATAGAGACGGTCCCTACCCAACAGCGGGCTCACAGTCTAGAAGGGGGAGACAGATAACAAAACATATTAACAAAATAAAATAAATAGAATAAATATGTACAAGTAAAATAAATAGAGTAATAGAGTCTACTGTTGCTCTAGTTGAAAGAGCCCAACTCTGGGAATCAGGAGACCTAAGTTATAGTCCTGGCCTCCTGAATCCCTCTCTCTAAACTGTAAGCTCCTGTAGGCAGGGAGTGTGTCCAACTCAATTGTACTGTACTTTCCCAAGCCCTTGGTGCAGTGCTCTGCATACAGTAAAGTGCTCGCAAAATACCACTGATTGATTAATTGAATGGTTCTGCCTGTTAGGGCTATGCCATCAGTGATGAAGGTCTTTGCCCAAAGAACCCCCTAGGGCATTCTGCAAGGTGGACCCAGCAGGAATCCCGAAAAGAAACTTGGCTAATGTGGGACAGACCGCAACAGCTACCAAGGCCACCACCTGCTGGGTCATGGTGTGACTGCACAGCATTGGCCCTGTACCAAGGTCACTCCTTTCAAAAATGGAATTTGTTAAGCATTTATTATGTGCCAGGCGCTGTACCAAGCACTGGGGTGGATACAAGCTAATCAGGTTAGATACGCTCTTTGTCCCATGTGGGGTTCACAGTATTAATCGCCATTTGCAGATAAGGTAACTGAGGCACAGAGGGGTGACTTGCTCAGGGTCACACAACAAAGGGCAGAGCTGGGATCAGACCCATGGACTTTCCACTAGGCCACGCTGCTTCAATTTATGCTATCACTTTGACCATAAATGGGTCCTGCACATAAAAAAAATAAAACCTCTGTGAGTATTTTGCTCTGTGCCTCAACCCTGCCTGACTACTCGCTCATTATACTCTGTGTCCCAGCGTGAACTTGGCTGGCAGAGATGTGAGAGGGCAAGGGTTCAAGTTGCTACATAATAATAATAATGGTATTTATTAAGCGCTTACTATGTGCAGGGCACTGTTCTAAGCGCTGGGGAGGATACAAGGTGATCAGGTTGTCCCACGGGGGGCTCACAGTCTTCATCCCCATTTTACAGATGAGGGAACTGAGGCCCAGAGAAGTGAAGTGACTTGCCCAAAGTCACACAGCTGTCAAGTGGTGGTGGAGCTGGGATTTGAACCCATGACCTCTGACTCCAAAGCCCGGGCTCTTTCCACTGAGCCACGCTGCTTCTCAAGCCACTATCATAATCAAATCCTCTTTACAGGTGCTCAGTCCTGAAGCCTCAGAGCCAAGATTGTTCCTGACAGAAAAACCTCATCCCTAATGGGGTGTTGGAGGGTTTGTCCCAGGAGGGCCACCAATACCCAGTTCCTCCACGGGTTCACGGGCCACTGTCAGAAGCAGAGTGCTGGTCTGGATGGGCTATTGGGGGCTAAGCCAGGTCGGTGTGGGGGGTAGGTCTTAAAAGTGTCACGAGTCCCCCGGTTCATACCAACCAGGACCTTCCCGGACAGGGAGGGAGCCTCAGTGACACGTAGAAGTGAAGCCACACCTCTGATCACCAAGGTTAATGTGTAAAATTTTTTACCAATGTGCAAGGGAGTGACACATACATACATTCACTCATTGCATTCCACCAAGGGCTCAATCCCCATCTGTAGTCAAAGGAGCCCATCGTTCTGCCAGTGCTTCTTCTTTCTACTTATTTCTTTCTTCTTCCAAGTGCTGCTCCTTCTCTTGCTGCTTCTGTGTGTGCTGCCACATCTCCTGGACTTCAAAAGGGCCCCCCTTTTATCTGCCTTAGGCTTTGGAGCTGGTGTCTCTACGGGGTAGCCTGGTGCATTGGTGCAGGCCTGTTGCTGGGAAGAACAAGGAGATAAAGCCACCCCTCCCTCCATGCTCCACCCCCACAGGCCCACAATCACCTGTCCCAGGTAGTGTTCATCAGTTCCTTAGCAAAGTCTCTCCCTCGTTGTTGTTCATGGGATCATAAACAGTCAGTAATAAGGCAGCTTGTAGTGTGCTCACCACAAAAAGATAACTCCAGAGAAGGCAGAGTCAGGATAGGAACTCCCCCAAATTGGCCCATTCATTCATTGACTATGAGCCCCCCCTCCCCCCCCACCGTGGGACAACCTGATCACCTTGTAACCTCCCCAGCGCTTAGAACAGTACTTTGCACGTAGTAAGTGCTTAATAAATGTCATTATTTAAAAAAAACAGCACTTAGAACAGTGCTTTGCACATAGTAAGCGCTTAATAAATGCCATCATTATACCTGCAAGTGACCACTGCACCTCCCTGGTTTGGGAGTCAGGGGTCATGGGTTCTAATTCATCCATTCAATCATATTTATTGAGCGCTTACTGTGTGCAGAGCACTGTACTAAGCGCTTGGGAAGTACAAGTTGGCAACATATAGAGACGGTCCCTACCCAACAGCGGGCTCACAGTCTAGAAGGGGGAGACAGACAACAAAACAAAACACATTAACAAAATAAAATAAATAGAATAAATATGTACAAGTAAAGAAAATAGAGTAATAAATACGTATAAACATATATACATATATACAGGTGCTGTGGGGAGGGGAAGGAGGTAAGGCGGGGGGGGATGGGGAGGGGGAATCCCACCCTCTAATCCCACCTCTGCCACATAATAATAATAATGATAATAATAATAATTATTATTGTTATCATTATTATTATTATGGCATTTGTTTAGTGCTTTCTATGTGCAAAGCACTGGGGGGATACAAGGTGATCATGTTGTCCCACGGGGGCTCACAGTCTTAATCCCCGTTTTACAGATGAGGTAACTGAGGTTTAGAGAAGTTAAGTGACTTGCCCAACGTCACACAGCAGACACGTGGGGAAGCCGGGATTAGAACCCATGATCTCTGACTCCCAAGCCCGTGCTCTTTCCACTAAGCCACACTGCTGTGTGACTTTGGGCAAGTTTAACTCCTCTGTGCCTCAGTTACTTCATCTGTAAAATGGGGATTAAGACTGTGAGCCCCACGGGGAACAACCTGATCACTTTGTATTCCCCCCCAGAGCTTGGAATAGTGCTTCACATATAGTAAGCACTTAATTATGTTGATGATGGTATTTGTTAAGCATGTGTGTGCTTTGTTTGCAAAGCACTGTTCTAAGCCCTGGGGTGGATACAAGGTGATCAGGTTGTCCCATATGGGGCTCACAGTCTTAATCCCCATTTTACAGATGAGGTAACCGAGGCACAGAGTAGTTAAGTGACTTGTCCAAAGTCACACAGCTGACAAGCAACGGAGCCAGGATTAGAACCCATGGCTTCCCGACTCCTGGGCTCTTTCCACTGAGCCACGCTGCTTAACAAATGCCATCATTATTATCATTATTATCCTGACTGTAGCACCTCCCATTTGATGGTAGTTCTTCTTGACTGGTCAAGGACCCTGCTCTCTACCCAAATCCTTTCTCTAAGGTCACACAGCCCCCGTCCCCAAACCAATTCTAGCCCCCAGCTGATTTTAACCCCTCCCAGCTGATTTTAACCCCTCCCAGCTGACTGAGGCCTCTCCTGACCACAGTCTCTCCTATCTGACTGGATCTCATCCTGACCGATTGGTCGCAGCCGTTCCTGATCTGGCTGACTCAGCCCAGTGATGAGCTTCTCCCATTTGGCCTCAGCCCAGTGATCTGTGCTTTTCCCATTTGGCCTCAGCTAGTCGTTCGCCCAGGTGAGAAGGACAGGAGCCTGGACCCATGAAGAAAGGGGTGAAGGGAATCAGCCCTGAGTGGCCATAGCCCTTTCCTACTAACAGGGGTGACGCTGGCCCAGGGCAACCTAAGCGCACCCTTTCAGGTTTGCTCAACTGACTGAGCCCTCAATCAAATCCGGCCCAAAGGAATCTGTGAGGGTGGGCCACAGGCAGGCAGTCCGATGGAGGCTACAGTCAGCCTGTAAGGGGTAGCCACCAGTCAGGGAAGGCAAGCAGAGCTCACAGTCCATCAAAAGTGCCCGTGGTAGGGAAGGGCACACTGCTCTGTGTGTTTGCGGTGGAGGAGGCTGTAGGTTTTTCTAAATATTCTGTGCTGCAGCTTCTCTAAAAAATATAAAATACAAGCCTGAGGACTTTTTATAAAACAAAAAATATAATGATAACATAAGAACAGCATTCAAAAATCCTTAAATCCAGTGACTTTTCTATGGGATGCTAAGAGTTATGGATGTCGGTAACCGTGGGGTGATGGTGCATCTAAAATCTCTCACTTTCTGGGGTACTTTAAAAATTTGACAGAACAATAATTCTTTTCACATTCTAAATAAAAGATATTTTATCTAAAATTTGGATTAAGGCAGCACCCACTTGGAGTATGGGCCTGGGGTGACTTTTGAACAAAAAGTCTTTTGAGAGGCAGTGTGGCCTAATATATAGAGTATGAGCCTGGGAGCCAGAAGGACCTGGGTTCTAATCCCAGCTCTGCCACTTGTCAGCTGTGTGACCATGGGCAAGTCACTTAACTCTTCTGTGCCTCAGTTACCTCATCTGTGAAATGGGGATTAAGACTGCGAACCCCACGTGGGGCATGGACTGTGGCCAACCTGATGAGCTCGTATCTAACCCAGTGCTTAGTGCCGTTCCTAGCACATAGTAAGTGCTCAATAAATACTCTTAATACAAAAAGAAGGCTCCAACTGTTTTCTGGCTGAAAAAAGAAAGTTATCTTCTCCCCACCTTCAGCCCCCTCTTCCCCCACCAATTGTTGAATGCCCAAAGGAGTGTGAACTGGACAAAAGCCCAGGGCAGGAGCCAATGGCCCTTGGGTGTGAGAGAGGCTTTCGAGACTCTCTGTGGCTCAGAGAGAAAACACAACTGCATGGAAGTAACAACAGAAGTCTGGCAACAGTGAACCCTCACACAGCCAGCATCACACGATTCACTCTGCCGTTTTCCCTTTTATAAATGTCGAGAGGGAGAGTCATCGGAGCAAGCCTAGACGATGTGCCTGTGTTGTAATTGCTGCACTTTGGCCGGCACACTTCCAGCTGGGTATGGCCCCCAGGAATCCACTCATTGGCTCCAAATCCTTCTGAGGAAAGACATGCCCTTCCAGGGCTTTACACCAGCTGACACTCCCAGCCCTTAGGAGCTCTGGGTCGATTTCATCTTAATAATAATAATAATAATAATGAAGGCTCACTCCAGATGACATGGTCTCTTCTGCTGCTCTCTCCAGCAGAGGCATCCTCTTCTCCCACTCCCCCAGACTCACCGGAAAAGGAGGAGGTGCCAGTTTCCTTATCGCTCCCCAATGTCACTTTCACACTATCTCTCCTTCCCCTTCCCTTTCCTTCCCCTCCTTTGAAGCCCACATTATTCACCTCTACCACCCCCTCCAGATTCTTGTAGCCGTCATCTACCGCCACCGCTCCCCCGCGGCCCCACCTCCAACTTCTTTAATGATTTTGACTGTTGATGACACTACCATCCTTCCCGTCTCACAAGCCCGCAACCTTGGTGTCATCCTCGACTCTCATTCACCCCTCACATCCAAGCCATCACCAAAACCTGCCGGTCTCAGCTCCGCAACATTGCCAAGATCCACCCTTTCCTCTCCATCCAAACTGCTACCCTGCTCGTTCAAGCTCTCATCCTATCCCATCTGGACTGCTGCATCAGCCTCCTCTCTGATCTCCCATCCTCGTGTCTCTACCCACTTCAATCCAATCCATACTTCACGCCACTGCCCGGATTGTCTTTGTCCAGAAACGCTCTGGGCATGTTACTCCCCTCCTCAAAAATCTCCAGTGGCTACCAATCAATCTGCGCGTCAGGCAGAAACTCCTCACCCTCGGCTTCAAGGCTCTCCATCACCCCGCCCCCTCCTACCTCACCTCCCTTCTCTCCTTCTACAGCCCAGCCCACACCCTCCGCTCCTCTGCCGCTAATCTCTTCACCGTGCCTCGTTCTCGCCTGTCCCGCCGTCGACCCCCGGCCCACGTCATCCCCCGGGCCTGGAATGCCCTCCCTCCCAACATCCGCCAAGCTAGCTCTCTTCCTCCCTTCAAGGCCCTACTGAGAGCTCACCTCCTCAAGGAGGCCTAGCCAGACTGAGCCCCCTCCTTCCTGTCCCCCTCGCCCCCGTCTCCATCCCCCCGTCTTACCTCCTTCCCTTCCCCACAGCACCTGTATATATGTATATATGTTTGTACATATTTATTACTCTATTTATTCATTTATTTATTTTAGTTGTACATATCTATTCTATTTATTTTATCTTGTTAATATGTTTGGTTTTGTTCTCTGTCTCCCCCTTCTAGACTGTGAGCCCACTGTTGGGTAGGGACTGTCTCTATATGTTGTCAACTTGTACTTCCCAAGCGCTTAGTACAGTGCTCTGCACACAGTAAGTGCTCAATAAATCATTGATTGATTAATTGATTGATTGACCCCTTTCTCACTTTCCTTCTCTCCTTTTCCATGCCCACTCTGATCCTCGGAGACTTCAACATCCACATGGATGTCCCTGGTGATTCCTCTGCCACCCGCCTTCTATCTCTCCTTGACGCTGCCAACCTCCTGCTCCACCCCATCTCACCCACTCACCAATTTGGTCACACCCTCGAACTCATCATCTCCTACCACTGCACTATCTCCACCCTCAACAACTCTGAAATCCCTCTCTCTGATCATAACCTTCTCACCTGCCTCCTCACTCACACTCCTGTCCCCTGTAAATCTATATTACTACCTCACAGAGACCTCCACTCTCTCGACTCCATCCATCTTTCTCAGCGCCTCACACCCCACCTTGCCCCCCATCCTCTCTACCCAATCTTGATGACCAGATTACTTCTCTCAGCTCCACCCTTTCTACTCAACTCAACTCGTTTGCTCCCCTTTCCTTCGCCGCTCTCGTACCTCTAACTCACAGTCTTGGATCACTCCCACTGTCCACCTCCTTCAGTCTTATGCTCGAGCTGCTGAATGCTGGTGGCGAAAGTCTAAACACCAAGCCAACCTTGTTCACATCAAGTTTATCCTTTCCTGTCTTAACTCAGCCCTCTCCTCTGCCAGGAAAAACTATTTCCCTTCCCGTATTGACACCCATGCCCATCATCCCCGTCAGCTCTTCCATACATTTGACTCCCTTCTCAGGCCCCCTGTTCCTCCACCCCTCCATCCCTCACCCCAATGATCTGGCCTCCTACTTCATTAGTAAAATTAACTCCATCAGTTCTGCACTCCCCAAAGTCACTCCTCACCCTTCTCCAACCCCCCCACTCTCAACCCTCTCTGCTACTCTCCCATCTTTCCCAGCAGTATCTTCAGATGAGATCTCCTCCCTCCTCTCAAGTGCTCCTCCATCCACCTGTGCTTCAGCCCCCATTCCCTCTCATCAAATCAATCACCCCTTCCCTCCTCCCCTCCTTAACTTCCATCTTCAACTGCTCACTCTCCACTGGTTCTTTCCCCTCTGCCTTCAAACATGCCCACGTCTCCCCCATACTAAAAAAACCCTCTCTTGACCCCACCTCCCCTTCTAGTTATCACCCTACTTCCCTCCTACCATTCCTTTCCAAACTCCTAGAACGAGTCATCTACACCTGCTGCCTTGAATTCCTCAATGCCAACTCTCTCCTTGACCCCCTCCAAACTGGCTTCTGTCCCCTACATTCCACCAAAACTGCCCTCTCAAAGGTTACCACAATGACCTCCTTCTTGCCAAATCCAACGGCTCCTACTCTGTCCTAATCCTCCTCAACCTCTCAGCTGCCTTCGACACTGTGGACCACCCCCTTCTCCTCAACACGCTATCCAACCTTGGCTTCACTGACTCCGTCCTCTCCCGGTTCTCCTCTTATCTCTCTGGCAGTTCATTCTCAGTCTCCTTTGCGGGCTCCTCCTCCCCCTCCCATCCCCTTACTGTAGGGGTTCCTCAAGGGTCAGTTCTTGGTCCCCTTCTGTTCTCTATCTGCACTCACTCCCTTGGTGAACTCATTCGCCATTCTGTATGGTGAACTCATACAGAGAAGCAGCGTGGCTCAGTGGAAAGAGCCCGGGCTTTGGAGTCAGAGGTCATGGGTTCAAATCCCGACTCCGCCACATGTCTGCTGTGTGATCTTGGGCAAGTCACTTAACTTCTCTGGGCCTCAGTTACCTCATCTGTAAAATGGGGATTAAGACTGTGAGCCCCCTGTGGGGCAACGTGATCACCCTGTAACCTCCCCAGCGCTTAGAACAGTGCTTTGCACA
This sequence comes from Tachyglossus aculeatus, assembly GCF_015852505.1. Taxonomy (NCBI): domain Eukaryota; kingdom Metazoa; phylum Chordata; class Mammalia; order Monotremata; family Tachyglossidae; genus Tachyglossus; species Tachyglossus aculeatus. The sequence goes on along the minus strand of NW_024044852.1, from coordinate 866,011 downwards.
TAGTAAGCGCTTAACAAATGCCAATTATTATTATTATTATTCGCTCCCACGGCTTCAACTATCATCTCTACGCTGATGACACCCAAATCTACATCTCTGCCCCTACTCTCTCTCCCTCCCTTCAGGCTCGTGTCTGCTCCTGCCTTCAGGACATCTCCATCTGGATGTCTGCCCTCCATCTAAAACTCAATATGTCCAAGACTGAACTCCTTATCTTCCGTCCCAAACCCTCCCGTCTACCTTACTTTCCCGTCACTGTAGACGGCACTACCATCCTTCCCGTCTCACAAGCCCGAAACCTTGTTGTCATCCTTGACCCCGCTTTCTCGTTCACCCCACACATCTAATCCGTCACCAAAACCTGCCAGTCTCACCTCCGCAACATCACCAAGATCTGCCCTTTCCTCTCCATCCAAACCACTACCTTGCTGGTTCAATCTCTCATCCTATCCCGACTGGATTACTGCATCATTCTCCTCTCTGATCGCCCATCCTCCTGCCTCTCAGCACTTCAGTCTATACTTCACGCTGCTGCCCGGATCATCTTTCTGCAGAAACACTCTGGGCATGTTACTCCCCTCCTCAAAAATCTCCAGTGACTGCCAGTCAACCTATGAATCCAGCAAAAACTCCTCACCCTCGGCTTCAAGGTTTTCCATCACCTCTCCCACTCCTACGTCGCCTCCCTTCTCTCCTTCAACAGCCCAGCCCGCACCCTCCGCTCCTCTGCCGCTAACCTCCTCACTGTACCTCGTTCTCACCTGTCCCACCGTCGACCCCCGGCCTACGTCCTCCCCCTGGCCTGGAATGCCCTCCTTCCGCACATCTGCCAAGCTAGCTCTCTTCCTCCCTTCAAAGCCCTGCTGAGAGCTCACCTCTTCCAAGAGACCTTCCCAGACTGAGCCCCCTTTTTCCTCTCCTCCTCCCCATCCCCCCAACCCTACCTCCTTCCCCTCCCCACAGCACCCGTACATACGTTTGTACAGATTTATTACTCTATTTATTTTACTTGTGCATTTTTACTATTTATTTTGTTAATGATGTACATATAGCTTTAATTCTATTCGTCCTGTCAATTTTGACACCTGTCTACATGTTTTGTTTTGTTTTCTGTCTCCCCCATCTAGACTCTGAGCCCGTCGTTGGGTAGGGACCGTCTCTATATGTTGCCGACTTGTACTTCCCCAGTGCTTAGGACACTGCTCTGCATACAGTAAGTGCTCAATAAATACGATTGAATGAATTGATGAATGACATTTATTAAGCGCTTACTATGTGCAAAGTACTGTTCTAAGTGCTGGGGAAGTAACAAGGTGAGCAGGTTGTCCCACGGGGGGCTCACAGTCATAATCCCCATTTTAGAGATGAGGTAACTGAGGCACAGAGAAGTTAAGTGACTTGCCTAAAGTCACACAACTGACAATTGATGGAGCCGGCATTTGAACCCATGACCTCTGACTCCAAAGCGCGGACTCTTTCCACTGAGCCATGATGTTTCTCTTCAACCAATTCCTTCACTAGAGTGGATAGTTGATTTGAACCGAGGATAATTCAGATCTTGGAAAGTTCAGGTAACCAAACCGAACCCAATTTCCTGTCGCAAACTGGCACATACCTATTTTCAGTTATCTGAACTTTTTCATTTATTATCTGGACAGGCCTCAGTTTGAAGACGTGATTGGTGTACAACTGACATCCCAGTTTTTGACTGTACTGTACACTGTAGAATGTGTATCATCATAATAATGATGGTATTTGTTAAGAGCTTACTATGTGCAAAGCACTGTTCTAAGCACTGGGGGGATACAAGGTGATTAGGTTGTCCCACGTGGGGCTCACAGTCTTAATCTCCATTTTACAGATGAGGTAACTGAGGCACAGAGAAGTGAAGTGACTTGCCCAAAGTCACACAGCTGACAAATCTGTTTGGTGTTTCTTTCCTAAGCTAATCAAAGAATGAGGCTTTCCTTGGACCTCTTTAATATCTTTTTAGCTATCTTTGTGTCCTGCACCTCTAGTTTTGCCTTAACATCTCTGATTTGATCCCACACGTGCTTGCTATTGTTTGGAACTCATCCTGAATATCTTAGTCTTCTTTCCATTTGGGGAGATATTCTTGTTAAGTTCCAGGTCTTTATACAGCTCTGTGTTTAACCAGCTTGGCCTGCTCGCTGCTCTTCTTGCCCTCCTGTTTCAGGAGTTGGATCACCAGGATACTGATGGGGAAACTGAGGCACAGAGAAGGACTGATACCTGCTCCAGGCAGCCTACCAGCTCCTGAAACAGAATTCTGGCTGCTTGGATCATTGGTCTGACCCAGCAGTAGACATTGCTTAGGTCCTTATGTTTTTCCGAGAGAATCTGGGGGTAGGAAGAAGGTTTTGTGCTCTGACTTTAGGTTCCAGATCCCGGATCTCAACTTGAAACTCGAGGGCTCCTTCCAGAAAAGTAACGGGATTTTTTTTTAAACTCCATAATACATGATCAATCAACCAATGGCATTTATTGAGTAGTTACTGTGTGCCGAGCACTGTACTACAATATAACAGTCAGTAGACACGTTCTCAGCCCACGAGTTTATAGTCTGGAGGATGAGTGATGCCTTTCACATGGTCCAGCTCTGTTTCCCCAGAACCCCAGCCTCATCTAGGAAAATATCAACCGTATCTACCAGTGTGGAAAGCGCTGGCCCCTTAGACAGCACCCCAGGCAGAGAACACAAGTCAGTGTTCTCAAGCAATGCCTTACTAAAATCCCATCTCCACCAAGAGTCCTCTCCCGAGTAAATCTTCATTTCCTCTACTGCTTCTCCCTTCTGCATCACCCTTCTGCTTAGATATGCACCTTTTAAACACTTGATATCCACCCCACCCTCAGCCCCACAGGGTTTATGTACATTACCTACATTGGAGAAACAGCGTGGCTCAGTGGAAAGAGCCCGGGCTTTGGAGTCGCGGGTCAAATCCCGGCTCTGCCAATTGTCAGCTGTGTGACTTTGGACAAGTCACTTCACTTCTCTGGGCCTCAGTTCCCTCATCTGTAAAATGGGGATGAAGACTGTGAGCCCCCTGTGGGGCAACGTGATCAACTTGTAACCTCCCCAGCGCTTAGAACAGTGCTTTGCACATGGTAAGCACTTAACAAATGACATCATCATTATTATTATTATAGTAAGTGCTTAATAAATGCCATCATTATTATTATTCCATAATTTATTTCAATGCCTTTCACTGCCTCTAGACGGTAAGATCCGTGCAGTCAGGGATGGTGTCTACCAGCTCTGTTGTAGTGTACTCCCCTAACTGCTTAGTATGGGGCTCAACACACAATAAGTGATCAATAAATACCATTGATTGACTGATCGATTAAGAGGATCGATTGTGGTGCCTCAGTGCCATTTGCTAGCTAGTGTTCTCACTACAATGAACCCAGTGGGAGAGGGAGGGAAATGGACACGAAATCACTGTCTGTCTCAGGAGTCTTTGGCCATAAAGGAGAAGAATATTCTGTGTCTGAGGACTGACCGATGGAAATCCAGAGAGGGTGCCACAGCATGGAGCAGAGCAGCAGCCGAGATGCCCGCTGTGGAGTTACAACAATTATATAATTAATTGCGTTATTTATTCAGCACTTACCATGTGCCAAGTATTGTACTTAATGCTGAGATAGATGCAAGGTAATTCATTCGTTAATTCATTCAATCGTATTTATTGAGTGCTTACTTTGTGCAGAGCACTGGACTATGCGCTTGGGAAGTACAAATTGGCAACATATCGTATGGTTGGAGAACAACATTACAAGGATGGGATAAGCTGCAAAAGGGGAGCAGTGACCCCTCCCCCAAATCTTCTCATCCCCTAATTATTCCTTCCAGCAACCCTGTAGTTCAATAACATTAAAGATGTATGCTAGAAAGGTGATCTCATAGTGGTGGCCAACATCTGGGTCCTATTACTTCTCTATGTTGTTGGTATTTCCCTTCCACCTTCCCCTCCCCATTGCAATAAGTACATATTTATTACTCTATTTATTTTACTTGTACATAGTTATTCTATTTATTTTGTTAATATGTTTTGTTTTGTTGTCTGTCTCCCCCTTCTAGACTGTGAGCCGGCTGTGGGGACCATCTCTATATGTTGCCAACTTGGACTTCCCAAGCGCTTAGTACAGTGCTCTGCACACAGTAAGTGCTCAATAAATACGATTGAATGAATGAATGAATGAACATATAGAGACGGTCCCTACCCAACAGCGGGCTCACAGTCTAGAAGGGGGAGACAGACAACAAAACAGAGCATATTAACAAAATAAAATAAATAGAATAAATATGTACAAGTAAAATAAATAAATAAATAGAGTAATAAATCTGTACAAACATATATACAGGTGCTGTGGGGAGGGGAAGGAGGTAAGGTGGGGGGGATGGGGACGGGGAGAGGAAAGAGGGGGCTCAGTCTGGGAAGGCCTCCTGGAGGAGGTGAGCTCTCAGTAGGGCTTTGAAGGGAGGAAGAGAGCCAGCTTGGCAGATGTGCGGAGGGAGGGCATTCCAGGCCAGGGGGAGGACGTGGGCCGGGGGTTGACGGCGGAACAGGAGAGAACGAGGCACGGTGAGGAGGTTAGCGGCAGAGGAGCGGAGGGTGCGGGCTGGGCTGGAGAAGGAGAGAAGGGCGGTGAGGTAGGAGGGGGTGAGGTAATGGAGAGCCTTGAAGTCGAGGGTGAGAGCCTTGAAGCCGAGGGTGATCAGGCTGTACACAGTCCCTGTCCCATATGGAGCTCACAGTCTAAGGGGGAGGGAGAACAGATATTTACTCCCCATTTTACAGATGGGAAAACTGAGGCCCAGAGAAGTTACGTGACTTATCCAAGGTCAACAACAAACAAGTGGCAGAGCCAGGATTAGAACCCAGGTCCTCTGATTTCTAGGCCTCAATCAATCCATTTATTGAGTGTTTACTGTGTCCAGAGCACTGTACTAAGCACTTGGAAGAGAACAAAATAACAGAGTTGGTAGACACGTTCCCTGCCCACAGTGAGGCCTGTGCTCTTTCCACTGGGCCACGCTGCTTCTCTACTCTAAAAACATCCCCTGAAGGGCAAGGTTACAGGCAATTCAAGAGACGAGTGACATCATTCGTGGAAAGAGCACGGGCTTTGGAGTCAGAGGTCATGGGTTCGAATCCCGGCTCCACCAATTGTCAGCTGTGTGACTTTGGGCAAGTCACTTCACTTCTCTGGGCCTCAGTTACCTCATCTGTAAAATGGGGATTAATACTGTAAGCCTCCCGTGGGACAACCTGATCACCTTGTGACCTCCCCAGCGCTTAGAACAGTGCTTTGCACATAGTAAGCGCTTAATAAATGCCATTATTATTATTATTATTATTATTATTATCACCCTTGTTGCAGCAGGCCGCTTGGCCAGCTGCTCTGGCAAAGGTCTAGCTGGAGAAGTGCGAAGCAGTGTGGCCTAGTGGAGAGAGCACAGTCCTGGGAATCAGAGGACCTAGGTTCTAATCCCAGTTCTGCCAACTGCTTGCATCATGATCCTGGGCAACTTATCTGGGTCTCGGTTCTCCTGTTCTCCCTCCGACTTATATTGTGAGCCCCATGTGGGACAGGGACTGTGTCCAACATAATTAACTTGTACCTGTCCCAACACTTAGAACAGTGTTTGACACGTTAGTAAGTGCTTAACAGAGACCATAAAAGAACCTCTAGAGGAAGCTGAGCAGATAAAAGCCACAATAAATTCAAACGGACTTGTGGATGTGTCATCCATATTGGCTTGAGGGGGAAAATTGTGGGTATTGGATGATCCATCCCTGACCATGGGGATTATGTCCAGGAGGACGACCATCACACAGTCCCTCCACGTATCCTGATGCTGCTTTTGGAAACAGATGTGACTCTGAATGGCTTTCGCTGATGATTCAGCATTCATAAATTCTAGCTCTGCCCAATAGTCTACCTGCTCTTCACCTTCCCCCTAAGTTCATTGCTGAAGGCCCAGAGTGTCTCCCAGGCTCTAGGGAATGGGGTCACACAGCTGACCCAAACGTTTACTGTTGATCCCCTAGACATCATAGCTGCAAGAGACTCCACCCTGACTGAACCCTCACTTCTCCCCGGAGAGCCAGTCCCTAGTGACTCCACTGGAAGTGGGACAATTACCGAGTGCTCATCTCTAACGAGGAACTGAGAGGATTGGGTCCCAGGAGACCAACGGGAACCTGTAAATACGCCCCCTTGGTCCCCACCCACCCTGCTCTCTCTGGGCTCAGTGAGTGAGAAAACTCACTCAGGCTCGGGGCCGGAGCAGTCCGGGCCCTGGAGAGCACCATTCTGCAATCATCTCCCAGCATATCTATGGGAGAAGAGTCAGGACCTGCAGCCCATCTCTCTTGGTGATATCTTCCTTCATCCAGACGAGTCACAGAGCCCAGAGATCCAGACCCTCGGTGACAGTGTCTGAGACTGACTCGGAAAAGCAGGTGAGTGATGTGGAAGAGGGGAAAGTCCAAGACATCTCCTATCAGCTCAGCCCAGAACCGTGACCTCCCCTCCCCTACATTAACTGGGTGGCCCCAGCCCTACCCCTACCCCATCCAGAAGGCAGCCAAGATGTTTTCTTCTTTGTAGCCACAGAGATGCTGGGAAGGGGATAGGGGGTGGAGAGGAGGGAGAATTTTGGTACTGAGATGGTGTGCGTGTGTATGAGAGAGAGAAAGAGAGAGAGAGAGAGAGAGAGAGAGAGAGAGAGAGAGAGAGAGAGAGAGAGTTGTGCAGGAGAGAGCAAGGGGATTTTGTGCAACATGGGAGAGTTTGTGGACAATGTGCCTCTGAATGACAGTGGTTGGGGAATGTCCATTTTCCCTAAATAGGAGAAACCTCTAGGTGGGCAGGGAGTGAGGCTTGGACTTCAGTATTCATCTGCTTAAGACCCAGAGGAGTTCCATGGGGAAAGACTTTGGGGATTCTGAAAGTGCTACCCTTTTCATAACAATAGGCCAGCCAGAACTGCTCAGTCTGAGGAGGGATCACCTCCAGAGTCTCCCAGAGATGTTCACACGTGCAAGCCAGCACCTTCTTCTGACTCTTTTTCAGATGCTTGACGCTCCCTGGAGCAACTGTGAATTCCAGCCCTCTCCGCACAACCCCCCTCCTCCAATCCCAGCTCTGCTCTCATTTTCTCCCTAATCTGAATGGTCAGGCCCATTCCCTGGACACCCACTCTCACAGGGATGGGCCATCTAACATCCTGAACTTTCCCCCTCTACACCCTCGACTTCCCCTCTAGTAAGCCAGCATGGACCACTCGACCATAAATCTATCCAAGCCTTTTTTCAGTGGCAAAACTTCTTGTGGGAACAAATCCACCACTTACCTCCCACCCTGTGGAAGTAGTACTTTCAGGACCTAGGGGGAAGAGGGTCAGCTTCTGTGTGAGAAGACTCTCCACAAGTTAGGGTTTTTCAGTCTGGAGAGATGCCTGCTGAGAGGGGGCAGGAATGAAATTGCAAAATCACATAGAGTTTGGTTAGAGTGAACATAGGACTGCTGTTCCCCAAACCCCAAAGCACCAGAATGAGGGTGTTGAGGGTGTCAAGTTCCAAAGAAACAAGAGGAAACACTTCTTTCCCAAGAGGCTGGGGTGTGAAGAGTGAGCACATGGACTCCACAAGTGTTCACCACAAGAAGCTGTGCAGCTGAACATCTCAGCAGATCCTAGAGGAATTTGGATAAATTCATGGATAAACAGTCCATAATCATCACTAAAGGGAAAGTTTGGGGTGTCGGTCTATCTTTAACCAGGAGGATGGGTGTCCAGGAGGGCCACCATCACACAGTTCCTCCCAGCGTCCAAGGGCAGCTGCGGGAGACACAATCCTGGGCTGGACGGACCATGGGGCTGAGCCAGGGTGGTGCTCTTATGACCTTACATTCCTATGATCTCGTGTTATTAGGGAAGATTCCTAGAGGGTGAGGACTGAAGCAGGAAAAGTGAATTAAGCTTGGATTTGGTCTTGTGTTGGGGAGGAGGATGCTAGCTTCCATAGCATTCTCCTCTTGCCTTTTTTTATGATATTTGTTAAGTATTTACTATGTGCTGGCCACTATACTAAGCACTGGGGTAGATGCAAGCTCATCAGGTTGGACACAGTCCATGTCCCACATTTTACAGATGAGGTAACTGCAGCACAGAGAAGTGCAGTGACTTGCCCAAGGCCATGCAGTAGATAAGTGGTGGAAGCAGTATTAGAACCCAGGTCCTCTGGCTCCCAGGCCCGTGTTCTTTCCACTAGGCCACACTGCTTCTTGCCTGTGCTGAGCCATACTGTTCAGCATTTCCTTCACCTGAGGAGGTGGTTGGAGAATCTGCTGTTTTGTTTCAAGGTGGGGAGCTGGGAAGCAGTCAAGATCTCAAAGCAGCAATCTCCTTTCACTGATGCAAAAAGGAAGGGAGAGGAGGGCTAAGAACCCATAAGGACCACAGAGAGGACCACAGGAGACTGTCCTGCTTCTAAAGCGGACAATAATAATTCTAACATCTTGGCTTTGTAGAGCCCTTTTGATTTTTTCCAGAGGACTTTCACATCAATGATCTAATTTTGTCCTCACCACCTCTTTAGTGAGGCAGTGGATTGGTAGTCCCAATTTACAGATGAGGAAACTGAGGCCAAGAGGGGTTCTGGACCTTCCTCAAGGTCACACAGAAGACCAGTGGTAGAGGTGGGACAAGAACCCAAGGGAGCTGATTTCACACTGCCAAAAATAATTCGGTTGACAAAGGCAGTGGTCCTTCCTCTGATCCTCCTAGTTCAGCCCCCAGCCCCTCCTAACTGAACATCATTCTCTGAGGTGATGTTGCCTCCCACTGGGAATGGCAGCTGAATCTTGGTCTTGGGGATTCAACCGGGGAAACCTGTGTGTAGGAATTGATGTTAACAAAGGTCTGTGCAGCGCCACTGACGCTCTCTTGCCTCAGCTTGTCATTTTCCTGCCAGGGATCGGAGTTTAATAAGCAAGTAGGCAGGCAGGGTTGCAGCGTGTGGCAAAGTGCACACAAAGGGATTTTACATCTAGGGCCCATTTAAGGACCTAATGACCACAGCTCAGGGCCAATGCTGTGCCATGGCACCATAACCCAGCAGGCGGTTATGGCTGCCCACGTTAGTCAGTTTAATTTTTCCAGATTCCTTCTGGGTCTGTTCACCTCGCAGAACACCCTAGGGAGTTCTTCCATCAGTCAATGGTATTTATTGAGCCCTTACTATGTGCAGAGCACTGTACTAAGTGCTTGGGAGAGTACACTATAACAGAGTTGGCAGACACGTTCCCTGCGCACAGAGCTTACAGTCCGGAGGGGTATACAGACATTCAAATATTTTCTCTCTTCATTGCTGTATTGTGCTTTCCAAGCGCTTAGTACAGTGCTCTGCACACAGTAAGCGCATAATAAATACAATTAAATGAATGAGTGAATGAATGACTAAATCAATTATGGATATGTACATAAATGCTGAGGAGCTTAGGGTGGGGTGAGTAAAGGTTACAAATCCAAGTGCAGGAATGATGCAGAAGGGATATATGTATATATGTTTGTACATATTTATCACTCTATTTATTTTACTTGTATATGTTTATTCTATTTATTTTATTTGGTTTATATGTTTGGTTTTGTTGTCTGTCTTCCCCTTCTAGACTGTGAGCCCACTGTTGGTTAGGGACTGTCTCTATATGTTGCAAACTTGTATTTCCCAAGCGCTTAGTACAGTGCTCGGCACACAGTAAGTGCTCAATAAATACGATTGAATGAATGAATGAATGAATGAGAGAGAGTAGGGGAAATGAAGGTTTAATCAGGGACGGCCTCTTGGAGGAGATTTGATTTTACGAAAGATTTGGAGGAGGGGAGACCCGTGGTCTCTCAGATATGAAGGGGGACGGGTTCCAGAAAAGAGGCAGCACATGGGCGAGGGCTTGCTGGAGAGATGGACAAGATCAAGATAAGAGAGATGAGATCAGAAATTTTCACCACTGATGGTACAGTCCCAGCGTGCAGAACCAGGACTGAAACCCAATATTTCTGACTCGCAGAGCCGAGCTCTTTCCACTGGATCAAGCGCAGGGCTAGGCCTTCCCTCGGTGTAACTAAATAGGGCGGTGAATTCTTCCCCTCGTTCCAGACTCTCTTACTCTCTCCTCCTTCTCCCCCCTCCCCACAGCAAACTCCCGCCCCAACTCCCCAGGAGGTGAAGACATCCTAATTGTATATAATAATAATAATAATAATAATAATAATAATGGCATTTGTCAAGCGCTTACTATGTGTAAAGCACTGTTCTGAGCTCTGGGGAGGATACAAGGTGATCAGATTGTCCCACGTGAGGCTCATAGTCTTAGTCCCCGTTTCACAGATGACGGAACTGAGGCTCAGAGTAGTTCAGTGACTTGCACAAGGTCACACAGCAGACATTCATTCATTCATTCGTATTTATTGAGCTCTTACTGTGTGCAGAGCACTGTACTAAGCGCTTAACATGTGGTGGAGCCGGGATTAGAACCTGTGACCTCTGACTCCCAAGCCCATGCTGTTTCCACTGAACCACGCTGCTTCCCCAATTCACTCATTCACTGTTAGTCAAATCAAGAACTGTAAATTTTATGAAAAAACAATACCTTAGAGGATGTAATTATTTTACAAGGAAATCTGTCTGGTGGTCCTGGTTTGTACTGGCTCCGTGTTCCCAGTTTTCAATGCCTCCTTCCGGTGTCCTCTGACTGGAACTTTCCCTCTCTTAAGAGGTATTCGCCTAAAACTTTTCCCCGGGGCTCAGGGCTATGTCCTTCTGTCTAATCTGACTGATTTCCCAATGATCTTGGAGCTGAATCAGTAGGAGTGATAATAAGGAGGGGTTTTCTCCAGCTACAATTTGCTAATTACCTAAGGACCGCTGGGAGCCCAAGATGTGGAGACTCAGAGACTCACTTTGGATTTGCTCCAGTGAATTATACTGGAAACCATAGATCTCAAAATCTGGCAGGAACTTCTGCATTCACTCAACCTATCTACCCCTGCCTCTGTGCACTTGTAAATATAACCCGGGTTACTTGAGATGAATGAGAATCTAGCTGTGTCATTTTCACCATATGACCAAAATTCTGGAACTGGTCCACTCTGACCCCCGGATTCTTTCCCGGGTTGCTCAGAGACTTCCATTCCCAACCTTGGACCCCACAACCTCCCCCTGTTCCTATTGATTTCATTCTGGTTTGCTTGGGAGCAATTTTCAAACACATCAAGATTGCTCTGAATTTGCTTCCTCTCCTTCTTCCCCCTCTCATTCAGTCGTATTTATTGAGCACTCACTGTGTGGAGATCACTATAATAGGGACTTAAAAGAGAGCGAGAGAATTGCTGCCTGCAACAGGCTTACTGTCTAGTGGGAATAATACCTGTGCTTCTAGGTGGTGCTTTTATTACCAAAGCACCTTACATTATTTACTTATTTAGTCCTCACAGCATTCCTGCAAGGTAAGGTTCAGGTATTATTACCCCCAATTTGCAGCTGGGGAAACTGAGGCATGGGAAGGCTATGTGACTTGTGTCACAATAATAATAATAATATTGGTATTTGTTAAGCACTTACTATTTGCCAAGCACTGTTCTAAGAGCTGGGGTAGGTACAAGGTAATCAGGTTGTCCCACGTGGGGCTCACAGTCTTCATCCCCATTTTACAGATGAGGAAACTGAGGCCCAGAGAAGTTAAATGATTTGCCCAAGGTCACACAGCTGACAAGCGGCGGAGCCGGGATTAGAACCCATAACCTCTGACTCCCAAGCCCGTGCTCTTTCCATTAAGCCACGCTGCTTCTCAGCATCACAAGCCCCCAGTTCATACCAACCAGGACCTTCCTAGACTGGGGGGAGCCTCAGTGATGCGTAGTAGAAGTCAAATCACACCTCTGATCACCAAGGCTAATGTGTAAACTTTTTTACTTAGCTTTAAGTGACACATACACCCACTCTCACTCACTCCACCACCCAAGGGCCCAGTATCAGTCTGTGGTCAAAGGAGCCCGTTCTGCCAATGCTTCTTCTTTCTGCATCTCAGTGCTGCTGCCTTCTGAGTGCTGCTCTCCAACATACACCTGTGCCTCCAGGTACCCCTCTCTTCGTGATTCAAAGCGACCACCTTTTATCTGCCTTAGGCTTCACAGCTGGGGCTTTAAATGCCAGTCATTGATTGGTCCTGGCCCCTTATCGATAAAACAGGGAAAGCCATGCTTCTCTCCATGCTCCACCCCCACAGGTCCACAATCACCTGACCTCAAATAAAGCCCATCAGTGGGTTCACAAAGTCCGTTCCTCGTTGTTGTTTATGGGATCACAGTCTCTAACAAGGCAGCTTGTTGGGGGCTCACCACATCTTGCCCAAAGCCACAAAGGAAATGGCTATCAGAGGCAGAACTTGAACCCAGGGCCTCCGGCTTTCAGGCCCACGGCTCTTCCATCGCGCCATACTGCCTCCCCAATCTAGAGTCCTCTACCAATCTAAGGTTCTCTATGCATGCCATCCAAGTTCCCCCTGGGTGCAATGCACAGGCCTAAGCATTTGAGATAATGCAACCAAAGCATTCATTCATTCATTCAGTCGTATTTATTGAGTGCTTACTGTGTGCAGAGCACTGTACTAAGCGCTTGGGAAGTACAAGTTGGCAACATGTAGAGACGGTCCCTACCCAACAACGGGCTAGAAGGATGAGACACATCTCTGGCTGCCGAGGAGTTTGCATTCTTATGAGGGAGGCAGACGGAGACGTGTTTACAACTTGAGGAATCAGAATAGATCCATTTTCTGCAATAAGGCTGAGCACGGCCGTAATTTAGTATGTATGGCTATCGATCAGTCAATCATATTTTTTGAGCACTTACTGTATGCCGACCACTGTACCTTCTAGACTGTGAGCCCACTGTTGGGTAGGGACCGTCTCTATATGTTGCCAACTTGTACTTCCCAAGTGCTTAGTACAGTGCTCTGCACACAGTAAGCGCTTAATAAATATGATTGATTGATTGATTGATTGAAAAGCTTGGGAGAATACAACAGAGTTAGCAGACAGGTTCCTTGCCTGCAAGGAACTTTTGGTTTAGAAGAGAAGACAGATGTTAAAATAAATTACAGATATGTACATAAGTGCTGAGGGGCTGAGAGTGGGGTGAATAAAGGGCACAAATCCAAGTACCAGGGCAACGCAGAAGGGAGAGGGAGAAAGGAAAATGAGGGCTCAGCCAGGGAAGGCCTCTTGGAGGAGATGAGATTTTAATAAGGCTTTGAAGGTGGGGAGAGCGATCACCTGTCGGATATGAAGGGGGAGGGAGATCCAGGCCAGAGGCGGGACGTGGGGAAGGGATTGGCGATGAGATAGATGAGATGGAGGTACAGTGAGTGGGTTGGTGTTAGAGGAGCGCTGGTGAATGTGCTGAGTTGTAGTAAGAAATCAGCGAGGTGAGATAGGAGAGGGCAAGGTGATTGAGGGCTTTAAGGCCGATGGTAAGGAGTTTCTGTCTGATGCAAAGGTGAATGAGTAGCCACTGGAGATGCTCAGGCAGTGGGGAGACATGGACTAAATGGTTTTTAGAGCTCCGGGTTCAGGTGATTATTGAATTGATATGAACCCTGTTTCATTAAGGGAAGATGGGGGCCATCTGTTTGCTTGGTCATCTGTCACTTTCATGTGAATGGGACTTAGGCTGCTTACGTTTGCTGTGTTCCTGCATTACAGCTCTCCACATCAGACAGAGGGCCAAGGAGACATCATCATTCAAGACAGAGGGGCCCACTTTCCATTATGAGTGTGGGGGTCAGGGAGCAGGAGGCGGGAATCTGGAGAGAGGAGGAGGGAAGAGGACTGGGAGGGGACTGGCTTCAAAGAGCTAATTGGTTGGAAAGCTGCCAACTGAAGCCTTTTCACCACGTGACTGAAAGGTCTCCCATTTTGTCAGAGCCTTGGGAAGAGCAAGTCTGAGAATCCAGCTCAGAAAACCATGAGGGGGTCATGGCCCCCATAGTCCCCATGGAGTGATTTCAGGCATCACTGACCAGGCCCAGTCATACTGCTGTGGGCTAGGGCCCCCCTCCCCCCCCGCCTCTAGGGCTGAATGTTCTTTTTATTTGTTCCCCACCCTAAACCTACTGAACCTAAATCCAACCCCTAACCAGGTCCACCCCTAAACCTCCCTAACTCAACCACTATCGAATCCTAATGGCTAATCTTACACCCTAGCATTCCCTTGTTCTCCGGTTTGAACCCCTTTCAACTTAAACTAGGGATGTCTAAGAAGCAGCGTTGCCAAATTTATAGAGCACGGGCCTAGAAGTGAGAAGGACCTGAGTTCTAATGTTGACTCCACCACTTGTCGGCTGTGTGACCCTGGGCAAGTCACTTCATTTCTCTGTGCCTCAGTTACCTCATGTGTAAAATGGGGGTTGAGATTGTGAGGCCCATGGGGGATATGGACTGTGTCCAACTTAATTAGCTTGTATCTACCCCAGCGCTTAGTACAGTGCCTGGCACATAATAATAATAATAATAATAATAATAATAATAATGATAGTAATAATAATAAAAACAATGGCATTTATTAAGCACTTACTGTGTGCAAAGCACTGTTCTAAGCACTAGGGAGGTTACAAGGCTGTCCCAAGGGGGGCTCACAGTCTTAATCCCCATTTTACAGATAAGGTAACTGAGGCACAGAGAAGTTAAGTGACCTGCCCAAAGTCACACAGCTGACAATTGGCAGAGCTGGGATTTGAATCCATGACTTATGACTCCAAAGCCCGGGCTCTTTCCACTGAGCCACGCTGCTTCGCATAGTAAGTGCTTAACAAATACAGTGCTCCATGACTTATGACTCCAAAGCCCATGCTCTTTCCACCGAGCCACACTGCTTCACATAGTAAGTGCTTAACAAATACGCTGCTCTCACTTTTCCAAAGTGCTTTCTCATCAGTGGCCTCATTTTATCCTCGCAGTGCCCCTGTGAGGTAGAGAGAGTTATCGCAATTTTTCAGGCATGGGCACCTAGGCTCAGAGAGCTCACACAGAAAGGCAGAGCTGGGGCTAAACCACTGGTCTCCTGACTCTTAGCCCCATGCTCTCCCCACTAGACCTGGCTGCCCACCTTACACCCTCATCAGCAGTGACCATCACCCACAGTCAATTGGACACTGTGCCCCACTCTGTACTTAGCACTTGGAGGGAACCCCAGAGGAAGTTTAAAATGCGATCCCCACCGTGCCCTTGATGAGCTTATGATCTATCCACGTTTTAAACAGCGCTCCTGAGCCTTTCTCTTCTTCTCATTTTTGTACCACACTCCCTGTTAGGACCAGCACCCCCTCCAAATTGATGGACAGTAAAAACCACACAAGCGCTTCAGAATTCATCCTCCAGGGACTTGTCCGACCGGGCGGAGCATCAGCAGCTCCTCTTCGTGCTGTTCCTCTGCATGTACCTGCTCACAGCCCTGGGAAACCTCCTCATTATCCTGGCGATCAGCTCTGACCCACACCTGCACACCCCTATGTACTTCTTCCTCTGCAACCTCTCCCTGGTTGACCTCTGCCTCGCCTCCAACACAGTCCCCAAGGTGCTGGCCAACATCCAGTCCAACAGCATATCCATCTCCTACACCTGCTGCCTGACCCAGATGTATTTCTTCCATTTCTTCGGCATCATGGACAGTGTCCTCATCGCCGTGATGGCATATGACCGCTTTGTGGCCATCTGCCACCCCCTCCACTACACCTCCATCATGAATCCACGGCTCTGTGCCCTGATGGTGGCTCTGCCCTGGATATTCTCTGGCCTCATCTCCCTGGCACACACCATCCTGATGTCTTGTCTCAGCTTCTGTGCCGCCAATGAACTCCCTCACTTCTTCTGCGACCTCACCCCCCTGCTGCGGCTCTCCTGCTCCGACACCACGGCCAATGAGGCCCTGGTGTTCATCGTCGCTGGGGCCGTCATCGCTGCCCCTTTCATCTTCATCCTCGCTTCCTACGCCCGTATCGTGTTGGCCATCCTCAAAGTCCCCTCGGCTGGAGGGAGGAAGAAGGCCTTCTCCACCTGCAGTTCCCACCTCTCTGTTGTCTTCCTGTTCTACGGGACAACCATTGGGGTCTACCTCAGCCCCTCATCTGGTCTCTCGGCACTCAAGGACAAGGCCTTTGCTGTGATGTACACAGTGGTCACTCCCACGCTGAACCCCTTTATCTACAGCCTGAGGAACAAGGACATGAAAAGGGCCCTGAGAAAAGTGTTCTACAAGAAAGTCGACACTTCTCAGTGACTGGACCCTTGGAGATGTGGGGTGACAGTTACCTTCCATGCCTTCATGGTTAGTTAGGAATGGATGAACCATCCAACACCCCAATCATTCCCCTCTCCATCCCTAACTTTCCCTCTGGTGACCCAGCAACGACTGCTCATCCATGACTAACCAAATCCCTCTGAAACCTGCTGGTATTCTCAGCTGCACAGCTCTCCAAGAGAACAAATTCCATCTGATCATCCCTGCTCCATAGCAGTAATAATGGTGGTAGTAGTGGTAGTAGTAATAGTAGTAGTATTTATTGAGCGCTTACTGTGTGCAGAGCCCTGTACTAAGCACTGGGACGGAATGCACAGGTGGGAATTAGACATGATCCATGTGCCTTGGGCTGCTCAGAATCTAAGAGTGGAGAAGAGACCAGAGACAGACACATCAGGAATGATGAAACATTAAGATGCCACAAAGACAAATACACAAAATAGAAGCAAATCCATGGGGTGCAGCTAGAGTAGCAAATTTTCAGGCTCCTCGGGGCTCAGAGTTCAAGATTTATCGGTAGTCACATCAACCACTACAGCAGCCCCCAGTCTTCCTGGGGTTTGGGGGCGGTCTCATGCAATGGGTGTTCTCTTTCACACCGGGGTGGTGGAAGCTAGAAAGGAGCTGCGTTTCCTCAGTGGCCTGGAGGAGAGCATGTGCCAGCTCCTGAGGAGACATCAAGGATGGCTGTTCAGAGGGAGGGACAATAGAGGCATGCTGCATCTGTTTCCTCTTTCCTGCCGGAGTTGGAAATGTAGAATGGGATGAAGACTCCTCAGTGGCATGGAGGAGAGCAGGCTCAAGTTCCTGGGAAGGCAGTTTGGCTTAGTTAAGATTGCTAAATGAGTAAGTGTTTCCTTTTGTTTGTCTGGCCCTGTCACCCTGCAGTTTCAATAGGTGGCTCCTCTGACCTGCTGTTGTGGGATTAGGAAAACCACAATTTCATGTTTGGCCTGTCCATCCCCTTCACTGTTTTGAAAACCTCGAACCTGTCCCCGCTTGGTCTGTGTCTTCACAGGCTGAATGATAAGCATGATGGAATTTATTAAACTTTAACGTGTGCCAAGTGTTGTGGTAGTTACAAGGTAACCCCATCGAACACAATCCCCGTCCCACATGGGGCTCACAATATGAAAGGGAGGTAGAAAAGGTAGTTTAATTCCCAGTTTACAGATGAGGAAATTGAGGTACAGAGCAGTTATGAGACTTTCCCAAAGCCACAGAGCAGGCAAGTGGCAGAGCAGGGACGAAAATTCAGGTGTCCTGAGTCCTGATCCTGTGCTCTTTCCACTAGACCACGCTGCTTCTCTAGAAGAATCCTAACCCTTTCAGTCTGTCATTACTTAGGAGCCTTTCTGTACTTTCTCCAGATCTGCTAGGTCCTTCTGATGAGGCAGCAACCAGAACTGCTCACGGTATTCCAGGTGGGGGTGAACTGTAAAGAGTTTCATTTTGAAGGGCACCTACTCTAATCTGGTTTTGCACCCCAATGTGGCTACATGATAGAACCAAGCTCCAACAGCAGGGGGCAGGCGTGGGGAAGTGAGGGATGTGGAGGGGAAAGTCAGGATGAGGGATGGCCCATCTCTAATCATGAGGACAGGTGTCCAGGAGGACCATTGTCACACGGTCCCTCTGAGCATCCTGGTGCCCCGTGGCTCAGTGGAAAGAGCCCAGGCTTAGGAATCAGAGTTCATGGGTTCAAATCCCGGCTCTGCCAATTGTCAGCTGTGTGACTTCGGGCAAGTCACTTCACTTCTCCGTGCCTCAGTGACCTCATCTGTAAAATGGGGATGAAGATTGTGAGCCCCCCGTGGGACAACCTGATCACCTTGTAACCTCCCCAGCGCTTAGAACAGTGCTTTGCACATAATAAGCACTTAATAAATGCATTATTATTATTATTATTATTATTATTATTATTATTATCACTCCTTCTAAGCCCATATAATCTGCTTCTACCATCCACTCCAGTTTTTTGTGGGGGCGGGAGGGAGGGATTTTAATGGCATTTGTTAAGCACTTATTATGTGTCCAGGCACTGTACTAAGTGCTGGGGTAGGTACTGTATCTCCCTTGTTGACTTCCATTCTTACAGCCCCCATCAGTAATAATAATGATGGTAATTGTTAAGCGCTTACTATGTGCCAGGCACTGTACTAAGCGCTGGGGTAGATAACAAGCAAATCGGGTTGGACGCAGTCCCTGTCCCACATGGGGCTCACAGTCTCAAATCCCCATTTTGCATATGAGGGAGCTGAGGCCCGGAGAAGTGAGGTGACTTGCCCAAGGTCACACAGCAGATGGGTGGCAGAGCCGGGATTAGAACCCATGACTCTCAGGCCCAGGCTCTATCTACCACCCCATGCTGCTTCTCCAACTGTTCCAGTCCTTTAAAAGTCCCTTTTTTTTTAACTTCTGCTGACCTTTACAACTGTTTTATTGATAAAAGAGAAACCATCAAGCATGAACTTCTCCAAGTCTCTCACTTGGCATCCTTAGTGCTCTTCAAGTGGCCGTATTCTCCTCCTTCCCAGCTGCCCCTCACCACCTTTAGACTGTGAGCCCGTTGTTGGGTAGGGACCGTCTCTATTTGTTGCTGGTTTGTACTTCCCAAGCGCTTAGTACAGTGCTCTGCACACAGTAAGCGCTCAATAAATACGATTGAATGAATGAATGAATTGAATGAATACCAAGCTAATCAGATTGGACACAGTCCATGTCCCATTTTACAGTCTTAATCCCCATTTTACAGATGGGGTAACAGGCACAGAGAAGTCAAGTGGCTTGTTCAAGGTCACACAGAGCCAGAATTATAACTCAGGTTCTCTCACTCTTTGGCCTGGGGTCTTTCCACTGGATCACGCTGCTTCTCCCATTTCTAATCATCTACCATCCTCCAGACTCTCCCACAACTTTCTGAGCCATTTTGATCTCTTTCTCCTCAAAATTCCTTCTCTCTTTCTCCATCACTACAGTGATCCTTGGGGACTTCAATATCCATGTGGATGTTCCTGTCAACACTTCTGCTGACCACTTCCTCTCACACAACTCCAACCATCTCCTGCCCCACCCCATCTTACCCACTCACCTACTTGGACACTTGCTGGATCTCAATCTCGCTGGTCACTTTACAGTCTCTACCCTCATCAACTCTGAAATCCCCCTATCTGACTACAACCTCCTTATCCCGCCTTCTCTCCTACACACCCACTCGCAGCACATCTGTTCTGTTCCCCCACAGAGATCTCCAATCTTTTTACCCACCCTCCAATTTTCTAAAGTCATCATGCCCCATTTGGTTTCCAGACCCAAACCGCCTTCTCCAAAAGAACAAACCAACCCCCTCGACACTGCCCTCTCCACTGAACTCAAGCACTTAACAAATATGACAATTATTAGTATTATTACTGCACTGGCCTCCTTGCTGGCCTCCCTGCCACTTGTCTCTTCCCACTCCAGTCCATAAGTTACCCTTCCACCCGGATCATTTTTCTAATAAAACATTCAGTCCACATCTCCCCACTCCTCAAGAACCTCCAGTACCAAACAGAAACTCCTTACCGTCAGCTTTAAAGCACTCAATCAGCTTGCCCCCCCACCTTACCTCGATGATGTCTTACAACAACCCAGTCCACACACTTCACTCCTCCAAAGCCAACTTTATCTCGATGTCATCTATCTCACTGCCAACCCCTTGCCCACATCCTCCCTCCGACGTGAAACTCCCTCTCCTTCCATATATGACAAACCACTACTCTCCCCACCTTCAAAGCCTTATTAAAATCATCTCCTAACAAAAGGCCTTCCCCAATTAAGCCCTCCTTTCCCCTACTCTCTCTCCCTCCTGTGTTACCTAGGCACTTAGATCTGTACCCTTTAAGCACTTGATATTCACCCCAACCTCAGCCCCATAGCACTTATATTCATATCCATAATTTATTGATTAATATTAATGTTTCTCCCCCTATAGCTTAAGCTCCTTGTGGCCAGGGAAAGTGTCTACTAACTCTGCTATAGTGTACTCTCCCAAATGCTTAGTACAGTGCTCTTCACACAGTAAGCACTCAATAAATTACCCTGGGTAGGGACCGTCTCTATATGTTGCCAACTTGTACTTCCCAAGCGCTTAGTACAGTGCTCTGCACACAGTAAGTGCTCAATAAATACAATTGATTGATTGATTGATTAATAAATACCATTGATTGATTCATTCATTGTGTGTCCAGGGCAAAATAGGAATTGGGATTGCGTTTTTTAGTGGTATTTTGTTAAATGCTTACTATGTGACAATCACTGTTCTAAGCACTCGGGTAGATACAAGTTAATCAGGCTGGACGCTATCCTTGTCTCACATGGAGAGCACAGTCTAAGTAGGAGGGAGAACAGGGATTGACTGCCCATTTTACAGTGGAGGAAACTGAGCTACAGAGAAGTGAAGTGACTTGCTCAAGGTCACACAGCAGGTAAGTGGTGGAGTTAGGATTAGAACCCAGACCCTCAGTCTCCCAGGCCCATTCTCTTTCCACTAGACCACACTGCAAACGAAAACTCCTCACTCTCAGCTTCAAGGCTCTCCATCACCCCCTCCTACCTCACCTCCCTTCTCTCCTTCTCCAGCCCAGCCCGCACCCTCTGCTCCTCTGCCGCTAAACTCCTCACTGTGCCTCGTTCTCGCCTGTCCTGCCATCGACCCCTGGCCCACCAGGAATGCCCACCCTCCGCACATCCACCAAGCTAGCTCCCTTCCTCCCTTCAGAGCCCTACGGAGAGCTCACCTCCTCCAGGAAGCCTTCCCAGACTGAGCCCCCTTTTTCCTCTCCTCCTCCCCATCCCCCGCACCCTACCTCCTTCCCCTCCCCAAAGCACCTGCATATATTTGTACAGATTTATTACTCTATTTTACTTGTACATATTTACTATTCTATTTATTTTGTTAATGATGTGCATTATAGCTATAATTCTATTTGTTCTGACAATTTTGACACTTGTCTACATGTTTTGTTTTGTTGTCTGTCTCCCCCTTCTAGACTGTGAGGCCGTTGTTGGGTAGGGACCGTCTCTATATGTTGCCAGCTTGTACTTCCCAAGTGCTTAGTACAGTGCTCTGCACACAGTGAGCGCTCAATAAATACAATCGAATGAATGGGGCCAAGGAGGAGCAAACAGGTCAGATGGGCATGATCTGGAGTCTTGCCAGCCCCCGCCCCCACAAGCTTCTCGGTCTTAATAATAATAGTATTTGTAAAGCACTTACTATGTGCCAAGCACTGTTCTAAGCACTGGAGAGGGGATACAAGGTAATCAGGTTGTCCCACGTGGGGCTCACAGTCTTCATCCCCATTTTACGGATGAGGTAATTTAGGCACAGAGAATTGTGACCTGCCCAAAGTCACACAGCTGACAAGTGGCAGATCTGGGATTTGAACCCATGACCCCTGACTCCCAAGCCCGGGCTTTTTCCACTGAGTCATGCTGAGCCCCAGGGGGAGTGAGGCTGGAGGGGCCGGGAACAGAAGTTTCACCCCCAGCTTCTCAGCTGGGGGTAAGGGGGCACTGGGCTCCATCACCCTCCCAGAGTTGGGACCAGTGGTTAGAATCAAGGTGGCACTGAATGGGAGTGGGGTAAGCCTTACCTGGGAGGACAGACCCTGTGACCCTGGACCTATCCAGGTAATTTCAGACCAAGAGCTCCTAGGTAGGTAGGGGCCCCTGAGAGAGATAATAACAATGATAATAATAATAATAATAATAATAATGGTATTTGTTCAGCGCTTACTATGTACCAAGCACCGTTCTAAGCGCTGGGGCAGATACAAGGTAATCAGGTTGTCCTACATGGGGCTCACAGTCTTCATCCCCATTTTACAGAGAAGTGAAGTGACTTGCCCAAGGTCACACAGCAGAAAAGTGGCAGAGCCGGGATTAGAACTCATAACCTCTGACTCCCAAGCCCAGGCTCTTTCCACTAAGCCACGCTGCTTCTCAGAGATGGAGATGGATGTGGAGGGGTATCCAGCTCACAGTGGATGGATCGATCATGGTACCTATTATGTAGTGCCTATTGGGTGCTGAACACTATGCTAAGCACTGGGGAAAAACAAGCAGAATAGTTTAGGCAGTTCTGTCATCCAGAGTTGGGTCCAGATTAAATCGGACCTCCAGAACGGTCCCACTGCGGTCCTGGGTGTGTGGGGGGGCGTGGAGGTGGGGCTCCCGGGATCCTCATGGTCTCCCCTCTAGACTCACCGTCAACCCCTTTCCCACATCCTCCCTCAGCGTAGCTCAGTGGAAAGAGCCCGAGCTTTGGAGTCAGAGGTCATGGGTTCAAATCCCGGCTCCGCCAATTGTCAGCTGTGTGACTTTGGGCAAGTCACTTCACTTCTCTGGGCCTCAGTTATTTGTAAAATGGGAATTAAGACTGTGAGCCCCCTGTGGGACAACCTGATCACCTTGTTACCTCCCCAGCGCTTAGAACAGTGCTTTGCACATAGTAAGTGCTTAACAAATGCCATCATCATTATTACTATTATCCTCCCTCTCGTGAAACTCCCTCCCCCTCCATATATGACAGACCACTATTCTCCCCACCTTCAAAGTCTTATTAAGAACATCTCCTACAAAAGGCCTTCCCTGATTAAGCCCTCATTTCCCCTACTCCTTCTCCCTTCTGTGTTACCCATGCACTTAGATCTGTACCCTTTAAGCACCTGATAGTTACAGTGCTCTGCACACAGTAAGCGCTCAATAAATACGATTGATTGATTGATCCTCAGCCCCCAGCACTTATATTCCCTTCAAAGCCCTACTGAGAGCTCACCTCCTCCAGGAGACCTTCCCAGACTGAGCCCCCTCCTTCCTCTCCCTCTCCTCCCCCTCCCCATCCCCCCCGCCTTACCTCCTTCCCCTCCCCAAAGCACCTGTATATATAGGTGCAGATATATATATTATATTATAATTATATATTTTATATATATTATATATTATATAATTATATATCATATATATTATAATATATAATAATATAATTGTAATATAATTATAATAATATAATATATTATAATTATATATTATATAATATATCATGTAATATAATCACATATTATATATAATTATATTATAATTATAATATATTATATTATTATATATATAATATATATTCATTCAATCGTATTTATTGAGCGCTTACTGTGTGCAGAGCACCATACTAAGCGCTTGGGAAGTACAAGTTGGCAACATATAGAGACGGTCCCTATCCAACAGTGGGCTCACAGTCTAGAAGACTGCATATACATATATAAATATGTATATATGTTTGTACACATTTATTACTCTATTCATTTATTTATTTTACTTGTACGTATTTATTCTATTTATTTTATTTGGTTAATATGTTTTGTTTTGTGGTCTGTCTCCCCCTTCTAGATTGTGAGCCCACTGTTGGGTAGGGACCGTCTCTATATGTTGCCGACTTGTACTTCCCAAGCGCTTAGTACAGTGCTCTGCACACGGTAAGTGCTCAATAAATACGATTGAATGAATGAATATTCATTCATTAGAGAAGCAGCATGGCTCAGTGGAATGAGCCCGGGCTTTGGAGTCAGAGGTCATGGGTTCAAATCCCGGCTCCGCCAACTGTCAGCTGTGTGACTTTGGGCAAGTCACTTCATTCATTCCTTCAATCGTATTTATTGAGCCCTTACTGTGTGCAGAGCACTGTACTAAGCACTTCACTTCTCTGTGCCTCAGTTACCTCATCTGTAAAATGGGGATGAAGACTGTGAGCTCCCCGTGGGACAACCTGATCACCTTGTAACCTCCCCGGCGCTTAGAGCAGTGCTTTGTGTATAGTAAGCACTTAATAAATGCCATCATTATCATTATTATTATTATTATTAGGATTCCCTCCTTCTTCTAGACTGTGAGCCCAATCAATCAATCAATCGTATTTATTGAGCGCCTACTGTGTGCAGAGCACTGTACTAAGCGCTTGGGAAGTACAGGTTGGCAACATATAGAGACAGTCCCTACCCAACAGTGGGCTCACAGTCTAAAAGGGGGAGACAGAGAACAAAACCAAACATACTAACAAAATAAAATAAATAGGATAGATATGTACAGGTAAAATAAATAAATAAACAAATAAATAAATAAATAAATAAATAAATAAATAGAGTAATAAATATGTACAAACATATATACATATATACAGGTGCTGTGGGGAAGGGAAGGAGGTAAGATGGGGGGATGGAGAGGGGGACGAGGGGGAGAGGAAGGAAGGGGTTCAGTCTGGGAAGGCCTCCTGGAGGAGGTGAGCTCTCAGTAGGGCTACCCTACCCACTGTTGGGTAGGGACCCTCTCTATATGTTGCCAACTTGTCCTTTCCAAGCGCTTAGTCCAGTGCTCTGAACACAGTAAGCGCTCAATAAATACGATTGAATGAACGAATGGATCCATAACCTGGCTGCCAACTCTGTGGTATGGAATTCTATCAAGCACTTAGTAGAGTGCTCTGCACATAGCAAGCGCTCAATAAATATCATTGATTGACCGATTGATTGATTGATTGATTGATCGATCTCAGGTCTCCTCTATCAGGACCAGTTCCAGGGAAGAAACCGGTAGGTAGGTAGGTAGGTAAGTAGGTAAGTAGTTGGGCGGCTACGCTTTTCCCCAGGACAAAGAACGGGCTTCCTGCCCTCCCTTCTCGGAGCCACTAGAGGGCAGTGCGCACTAAGGCAATTCCCCAGTAATAATAATAATGATAGTAATAATAATAATAATGACATTTATTAAGCGCTTACTACGTACAAAGCACTGTTATAAGCGCTGGGGAGGTTACAAGGTGATCAGGTTGTCCCATGGGGGGCTCCCAGTCTTTGTCCCCATTTTCCAGATGAGGGAACTGAGCCCCAGAGAAGTGAAGTGACTTGCCCAAAGTCACACAGCTGACAGCTGGCGAAGCCGGGATTTGAACCCATGACCTCTGACTCCAAAGCCCGGGCTCCTTCCATTGAGCCACGCTGCTTCTCCTACTCAGCGCTGCCCACCTGCCAAGAATGGAGCGATTAATCAATCCATCCCCCAGATTGATATTTAAGCGCTTAACAAATACCATCATTATTATCGAGAGGATAATAATAATGATGATGGCATTTGTTCAGCGCTAACTTGGTGCCGGGCACTGTACCGAGCGCTGGGGTGGATGCAAGCAAATCGAGGTGGACACAGTCCACGTCCCATCAATCGCCCTCTCTAGAGTGTAAGCTCCTCATGGCCAGGGAACATGTCTACCAACTCTGTTATGTTGTACTCTGGCTCAGTGGAAAGAACGCGAGTCAGAGGTCATGGGTCTTCCCTCCGGCTCCGCCAATTGGCAGCTGTGTGACTTTGGGCAAGTCACTTCACTTCTCTGGGCCTCGGTTACCTCATCTGTAAAATGGGGATTAAGACTTTGAGCCCCCGTGGGACAACCTGATCACCTTCTAACCTCCCCAGCGCTTAGAACGGTGCTTTGCACATAGTAAGCGCTTAATAAATGCCATCATTATTATTATTATTGCACATAGTAAGCGCTTAATAAATGCCATTATTATTATTATTACTTTGCCAAGCGCTTAGTTCAGTGTTCTGCATAAAGTGCTCAATAAATACCATTGATTGATTGAATCAGTAGCATTTCTTGAGCGTGCACTGTGTACTAAACCCTTAGGAGAGTACAACAGAGTTAGTATACATGATTCCTGCCCTGAAGGAACATGCAACTTAGTACAGTCCTACAGTCCTACTTAGACTGTGAGACCCAGATCGGAGTTGATTATGTTGTTATCTACCCTGGCCTTGAGTACAGCGTTTGGCACACAGTAAGCACTTAACTAATGCCACAAATATTATTATTACAGAGTCCTGCATACAGTTAAGTGCTTAATAAATACTAGTGCTACTATTACTATTAGCAGGGGAAACAGGTACTAAAATAAGTTGCACCTAGAAGAAAGAAAGAAAAGGGGAAAAATTAATGCTTAGGCAATAAGGAATGTATGCTATATTCATTCATTCATTCAATCTTATTTATTGAGTGCTTACTGTGTGCACAGCACTGTACTAAGTGCTTGGGAAGTACAAGTTGGCAACATATAGAGACGGTTCCTACCCAACAGCGGGCTCACAGTCTAGAAGGGGAAGACAGACAACAAAACAGAACATATTAACAAAATAAAATAAATATGTACAAATAAAATAAATAGAGTAATAAATACGTACAAACATATATACATATATACAGGTGCTGTGGGGAGGGGAAGGTGGTAAGGTGGGGGGGAGGGGGAGGGGGAGGAGGGGGAAAAGTGCTCTGGGCTGCTGTGAACACCTAAAAGTTTAGGTGGTGCGAAAGTGTTGAAGGGGCAGGTTTGTAGGGGCTCAGCTGCAGCCGTACCTGGAGCCTAGCAGTGGAGCTGCAGTCCAGGTGGGAAATGTTGGCATCTCAGAATGTGAAAAGTCCTGCAACTGCCGAGAAAACTGAATCCCTGGTGCTGAACAGAAAGACTCTGGGAACTGTTTGAACAGGAGAGGGTGGGAATGTGGGCCAAAGACACACTTCACTCTGCTGCCCGGATCATCTTTGTGCAGAAACGCTCTGGGCACATTACTCCCCTCCTCACAAATCTCCAGTAGCTGCCTGTCAACCTACAAATCAAGCAAAAACTCCTCACTCTCGGCTTCAAGGCTCTCCATCACCTCTCCTCCTCCTACCTCACCTCCCTTCTCTCTTCTCCAGCCCAGCCTGCACCCTCCGCTCCTCTGCTGCTAACCTCCTCACTGTACCTCGTTCTCGCCTGTCCCATCGCCGACCCCCGGCCCACGTCCTCCCCCTGGCCTGGAATGCCCTCCCTCCACACATTCGCCGAGCTAGCTCTCTTCCTCCCTTCAAAGCCCTACTGAGAGCTCACCTCCTCCAGGAGGCCTTCCCAAACTGAGCCCCATTTTTCCTCTCCTCCTCCCCATCCCCCCGGCCCTACCTCCTTCCCCTCCCCACAGCACTTGTATATACATTTGTACAGATTTATGACTCTATTTTACTTGTACATATTTACTATTCTATTTATTTGGTTAATGATGTGCATATCGCTCTAATTCTATTTGTTCTGACAATTTTGACACCCGTCTACATGTTTTGTTTTGTTATGTGTCTCCCCCTTCTAGACTGTGAGCCCGCTGATGGGTAGGGACCGTTTCTATATGTTGCCGACTTTTACTTCCCTAGCGCTTAGCACAGTGCTCTGCACACAGTAAGTGCTCAATAAATACGATTGAATGTATGAATGAAAACACAAACACTGCCCCCTCCAACCTCGTCCCCTCCACGACCACCTTCCACCCACCTCCCGGTCAGTGGAGGGAAATCAATCAATCAATCATATTTATTGAGCACTAACTATACTAGGCGCTTGGGAGAGTACAATATAACAGAGTTGGTAGGCACGGTCCCTTCCCACAATGAGCTTGCGGTCTAGATGGGAAGAGAGACATTAATATAAATTACAGAGATGTATATAAACGCTGTGAGGTTGAGCTGGGGTGAATAAAGGGTACAGATTCCAGTGCAAGGGTGACACAGAAGGGAGAGGGAGTAGGGGAAATGAGGGCTTAGTCAGGGAAGGCCTCTCGGCGGAGATGTGATAAGGCTTTGAATGTGGGGAGAGTTCTGGTCTGTTGGATATGAAGGAGGAAAGAAGAGAGCAGAGAGCCTGCATGTTCCCATCATCCAATTCTAGCCCAGCCACCCCAGCCTCCCCAGCCTGAGAATAAAGAGAGATAAGCGTGGGGGTCTGCGTCCCAAAACCCTAGGGAACCCTAGCAGAAGTCCGGTGGTTCTAGTCCCAGCCATGACATTTGCCTGCAAGTCCTCATCTGTAAAATGGGGATAATAATGATGGCATTTATTAAGCGCTTACTATGTGCAAAGCACTGTTCTAAGCGCTGGATTCCATATCTGCTCTCCTTCCTATTTAGACTGTGAGCCCCATGGGGCATAGGGACTGTGTCTAACCTAATTATCTGGTATCTATCCTAGCACTTAGAACAGTGTTTGACACATAGGAAGTGTTTTACAAATATCGTCATCATCATCATTAGAGACGAGCCACCAAGATAGACTGCCCGGTCTACTAAGGGCATCACCCAAGAACTGCATTCATTCCCTGAAGCCCTTTCTCCTGAGGCCCTGACCATTGAGGTCTTATCCCCCTGGAGACTCCACCCATTAGCCAGAAATCAAGGGCATTCATTCATATTTATTGAGTGCTTACTGTGTGCAAAGCACTTGGGAGAGTACCCTGTAACAACAGACACATTCCTGCCCACAACGAGCTCACAGTCTAAAGGGGGAGACAGACATTAAGATAGATAAATTACAGATATATAAAGTAATGTACATATGTGCTGTGGGGATGGGAGGGACGATGAATGAAGGAGCAAGTAAGAGCAGCGTAGAAAAGAGTGGGAGAAGAGGAGAGGAGGGCTTAGTCAGGGAAGTCTTCTTGGAGGAGATGTGCATTCAATAAGGCTTTGCAGTGGGGGAGAGCAATTATCTGTCTGATATGAGGAGGGAGGGCGTTCCAGGCCAGAGGTAGGATGTGGGCAGAAGTCAGCGATGAGATAGATGAGATGGAGGTACAGTGAGACGTTTAGCATCAGAGAAACGAAGTGTGTGGGCTGGATTGTAGAAGAGTAGTGAGGTGAGAGGTAGGAGGGGACAAGGTGATTAAGTGCTTTAAAGCCAATGATGAGGAGTTTTTGTTTGATGCGGAGGTGGATGGGCAACCACTGGAGTTTCTTGAGGAGGGAGGAAACATGGTCTGAACGTTTTTGAAGGAAAATGATTTGGACAGCAAAATGGAGTATGGACTGAAGTGGGGAGAGACAGGAGGCAGGGAGTTCAGCAA
Organism: Tachyglossus aculeatus; assembly: GCF_015852505.1. Lineage (NCBI taxonomy): Eukaryota > Metazoa > Chordata > Mammalia > Monotremata > Tachyglossidae > Tachyglossus > Tachyglossus aculeatus. The sequence continues at coordinate 836,685 of NW_024044852.1, read as the reverse complement.
GAAGGCTGATATAATAATCAAGGCGGGATAGGATAAGTGCTTGCATTAATGTGGTAGCAGTTTGGACGGAGAGGAAGGGGTGGATTTTGGCAATGTTGTGAAGGTAGAACTGACAGGATTTAGTGGTGGCTTGAATACGAGGGTGGAATGAGAGTGAGGAGACGAGGATAATGCCAAGGTTATGGGCTTGTGAGACGGGAAGGATGGTGGTGCCGTCAACGGTGAATGAAGGGGATGAACCTTTCTGATAGGCTGATAGGCAGATAGGAGCAGATGGGAAACAGAAACCAATTTGGCCAGGTCCAGGAGGCGGGCAGTGACGATGACGATGATGATGGTATTTGTTAAGCACTTACTACGTGCCAAGCACTGTGTTAAGTGTTGGGGTTGATACGGGTTAATCGGGTCGGATATAGTCCCTGTCCCTCGTGGGGCTCACAGTCTAGGTAGGAGGGAGAACAGGTACTGAATCCCCATTTTCCATTTTTCAGATGAGGCCCAGTACTCTGCCTGAGTCATGGATTCCCCACAGCCTGCAGGTTTGAGGTTCCCACGGCACTTTGTTTACAAAGGGAAACTTCATCAGTTCACTCTATCAGCTCTCTTCTCCCCTACACCCCAGCTTGCACTCTTCATTCCTCCCAAGCTGACCTCACTGTGACTATGACTCCTCACTGTGACCTCACTGTGATTCCTTTCTCATGCTCTTCCTCCTGCATGGGACTCCCTTGCCCTCCAAATGGAAAGCAGCAAGGCCTAATGTGAAGAACACGGGCTGGGAGTCAGAGGACCTGGATTCTAATCCCTTCTTCATCACTTGTCTGCTGCATGACCTTGGGTAAGTCACATAACTTCTCTGTGCCTCAGTTTCCTCAACTATAAAATGAGGATTCAATATCTGTTCTCTCTCCTACTTAGATCTCTATGTGGGACAGGGTCTTTGTCCATCCTGACCTACCAAATACTTATGACAGTGCTTGACATACAGTAAGCGCTTAACAAATGCCATCCAAAAAATGGGCTAGGACACAGCTCAGCCCATCTTCAAAGCCCTTCTGAAATAATACCTCCAGGAGGTCTTCCTCAATTAATTTTCTTCTCCCCAGGTTATGTTCTTCCATATACCCACCTCAGTATTTGTGCACTCACAGCGATCCTTAGCGCTTTTGACATACTGATTTAGTAAAAACACTTGAATTAAAAATTCATTTTTTCACCTATCCATCTTTCCATTCCCTTTTTCTTCCTTGTCTAGTCTTATGCCGTCTAGTCATTTCTGACCCAAAGCGACACCACAAACACATCTCTACCAGAACACCCCGCTCTCCATCTGCCATCGTTCTGGTAGTGTATCCACAGAGTTTGCTTGGTAAAAATACGGAAGTGGTTTACCATTGCCTCTTTCCGTGCACTAAACCTGAGTCTCCGCCCTCAATTCTCTCCCAAGCCACTGCTGCCCAGCACAGGTGAGTTTCGACTGGTAGCAGATCGCCTTCCACTCGCTAGCCACTGCCCAAGCTAGGAGTGGAATGGGTATGCCTCTGCTTGACTCTCTCTCCCGTAGCCAAGACTGGTGGAGTACTGGAAACAAATGCCATCAAAAAAAATGGGCTAGGACACAGCTCAGCCCATCTTCAAAGCCCTTCTGAAATAATACCACCTCCAGGAGGTCTTCCTCAATTAATTTTCTTCTCCCCAGGTTATGTTCTTCCATATACCCGCCTCAGTATTTGTGCACTCACAGCGATCCTTAGCGCTTTTGACATACTGATTTAGTAAAAACACTTGAATTAAAAACTCATTTTTTCACCTATCCATCTTTCCATTCCCTTTTTCTTCCTTGTCTTGTCTTATGCCGTCTAGTCATTTCAGACTCAAAGCGACACCACGAACACATTTCTACCAGAATGCCCCGCTCCAGGTACAACCCCGAGAGGGGCTTTTTCCTCCAAAAGGTAAAATTTATCGCCATTAAATTGTAAGCTCCTTGAGGGCAGGGATTGTGTCTTTGACCTGCTCCTTGTGGGCAGGAAACGTTTCTTTCAACTCTGTTAATATTGTACTCTCCCAAGAGCTTGGTACAATGCTCTGCACACAGTAAGCGCTCAATAAATACCTTTCATTGCCTGGTTGATTGATTGATTCCCTGACTAAGCTCTAATTTCCTTTTCTCCCACTCCATTCTGCAGTGCCCTTGCATTTGGATTTGCTCCCTTTTTTCACTCCATGCCTCCCGCCCCACAGCACTTATGTACATATCCGTAATTTATTTATTTATATTAATGTCTGTCTCCCCCTCTAGACTGTAAGTTTGTCGTGGGTAGGGAAAGTGCCGACCAACTCTGTTATATTGTACTCTCCCAAGCTCTTAGTACAGAGCTCTGCAAACAGTTGATGCTCCTAATGATTAATTTGGGGTGTGGTAGGGGGAGGGAGGGTCCTCGCCTATTGGTAGCGGATGCTGGGGTTTCCCAAACCCCCAGCGTCTCATCTCCTGGGTTCTGAGTCTGGCTCAGTCCAGCACCCACTCCCGTAAATCCACAGGGCTCTAAAACCTGACCTCGTCTGTTGTCCCAGGGACCCAGACCAACCCCCATCACCACCTTCCAGCAGTAGGGGAGAAACAGGATTGGGTCCTTACAGCACCAGCTCAGCCCACAGCGACCCTCAGGAGGGAAGGGGCATCCCTGGGTGGGGGGGGGGGAGGCCTAGAAGCCAGAATTGATTGAAGAACGATGGCAAGGCCCTTTCAGAAAATGTGGGTTTGGTTTTCTGCCATTAACATCATCTGAGGAAAGGGGCCACTAGACGAATCCACTGCCCCCAGGGCAACTAGACCAGCCCTTCAGCAGAGCCTAGAGTAGGATCTAAGGGATGCGGGCTGAACCAGCCTCAAGATTACAGTGTGGCCCTAGGATACCACCTGGTTGAGGGCAGGGGGCATGAGGAACGGACTTTCCCGTTTAATATATAGCCCCTGAGCTGGACCATGCCATGCCACAGGGACCGCGGGCCCAGGACCCTGCTCAGACAGCTTCTCCTTTGGGCCCTTGGCATTCCCGGCAAGCTAGAACCCTGAGGGCCCCGAAAGCCGACATATCTGCCATCTGAGTCACGGCTTCGGAGAAACCACCCAAATTATCTAAAAGAACAACCCCTCCAGCCCACTGTCCCCCACCACCGGTGCCCCAGGGGATGAGGCCCTCAAAAGGGAGTGGGAGGAGAGTGGGTATCCACCCTTGGGTGCCCACCTGTCGTGGTCCCATGGCCTCCAGGTGGGGTGGGTCCAGGAAAGCTATTTCAGGGTCTCTGTCTGGAGGGTTCAACACATGGCACACGCTCCCAGTGAGTCACCTCGGCAGTGAGTCAGGTGATACCATCCCCCTGCACCACAGCCCCAGCTCTGTCAGGCTGTCAATCACTCACAGCAGTACAGGGAGGCAGAGGTGGGGAGTGGAAGGGATGAGAGCTGGTTGCCAAGGTTCAGGGTTATCTAGCACCCAAATGGCAGATCCGCCCTTTCCTCTCCATCCATACCGCTACCCTGCTCATTCAAGCTCTCATCCTATCCCGTCTGGACTACTGCTTCAGCCTTCTCTCTGATCTCCCATCCTCGTGTCTCTCTCCACTTCAATCCATACTTCATGAGGCTGCCCGGATTATCTTTGTCCAGAAACGCTCTGGGCATATTACTCCTCTCCTCAAAACTCTCCAGTGGCTACCAATCAATCTGCGCATCAGACTCAAACTCCTCACCCTGAGCTTCAAGGCTCTCCATCACCTCGCCCCCTCCTACCTCACCTCCCTTCTCTCTTTCTACAGCCCAGCCCGCACCCTCCGCTCCTCCACTGCTAATCTCCTCACCGTACCTCTTTCTCGCCTGTCCCGCCATCGACCCCCGGCCCACGTCATCCCCCGGGCCTGGAATGCCCTCCTTCTGCCCATCCGCCAAGCTAGCTCTCTTCCTCCCTTCAAGGCCCTACTGAGAGCTCACCTCCTCCAGGAGGCCTTCCCAGACTGAGCCCCTTCCTTCCTCTCCCCCTCGTCCCCCTCTCCATCCCCCCCATCTTACCTCCTTCCCTTCCCCACAGCACCTGTATATATGTATATATGTTTGTACATATTTATTACTCTATTTATTTATTTATTTATTTACTTGTACATATCTATTCTATTTATTTTATTTTGTTAGTATGTTTGATTTTGTTCTCTGTCTCCCCCTTTTAGACTGTGAGCCCACTGTTGGGTAGGGACTGTCTCTATGTGTTGCCAATTTGTACTTCCCAAGCACTTAGTACAGTGCTCTGCACATAGTCAGCGCTCAATAAATACGATTGATGATGATGATGATGATTGTCCCCTGCCACGCTTCCCAGAGGTCAATCCATCCATCCTGACCCTTTCACTAAGGTCGTGATTTTGAACCCCCTCCTCTCTGTGTTCCTTTACCTCTGAGGAACTCGGCCTATTGATAGGCCACAGACCCTGAGCTGTGTTGAGACATTGGGCAGACTGTCAGATGATCCTGGCAACCCCCCATTTTGCTCCACTGAACACGCTCGGGCCCTTACCCACTTGATCTGGCTCAGCTAGCCCAGTAACCCACAGTGGCTCCCGGCACCTAGTTTCCCTGGTTTGGGGAATCAGTCTGGGTGAGTGGCAGGAGAGTCCGGAGAGTGGATAGCATCCCTGAACCCCACTTCACAGCCTGTGACTGGGCCCTCATCCCCACCACAACCCAGCCAGAGTGATTTCAGCACAGCTTAGAGAAGCAGCATGGTTTAGTGGAATTCCCCAACCTGCCCGCTGTGTGACCTCGGGCAAGTCACTTCACTTCCCTGTGCCTCAGTTTCCTCATCTGTAAAATGAGGATTCAATACCTGTTCTCCTTCCCCCTTAGACTTTGAGTCCCGTGTGGGACAGGGACCGTATCTGACCTAATGACCTTGTATCTACCCCAGGTACAGTGCTTGGCCCATAGTAAATGCTTAACACCTTCCACAGTTATTACTACTATTATTAGGGCACCTTCTTTATGACAGTTCCTTGCCTGTCACTCTAGGGACAGGGAGAAAGGTGAGACAGGAATGTGGCTGCCTTGGAGCTACCACCCAGGTCCCTGTCCTCCCCAGGAAGCCCCAGCCGCTCCTCCGTCTTCCTCAATGTCATTCCCAGCCCCCATCCGAGTGGTGTAAATGACTTTCCATGTTCAGGGCTAAGAGTAGTCCCCAGAGGGGGTGGCTGAGAGCCAAGCTGCTCCATAAATACGATTGAATAAAACACCTCACACACCCTCCCCGGGCCCAGTACACACTGCAAGGTGGGGGAGGATGCAAGGCCTCTGGCACTGGAGCCTAGATCCTGGACCAATCACACATAGAGGGGAAAGGGCAAACACAGCCAGATGTCCGAGCTGTTGCTGCTGCTGCTGTTCTCCTGGCCTGGACCTGCCCCCCATCCCCACCCGCCTCCCTTACAGACCCAGAAGGCCCAGGCTCTTTCCTCTTCCCTTGAAGGAACTGCCTGAGATAGCTGCATCCCTGGAAGGCAGAAACCAAGTAGGTGAATTCATCAGTTTACTGGGACTTCAACTTTGTGCCCAAGGTCACACAGCAGCCAAGTGGCAGAGCTGGAATTAGAACCCAGGTCCTTCTAACTTCCAGACCTTTGCTCTGCTTCTCTAGTTTAGTTGTCTGTCTTCCCCTCTAGATAGTAAGCCTGTTGTAGGCATGAAATGGGCCTACCAATTCTGTTATACTGTACTCTCCTAAGCTGTATGGCCTAGTGGATAGAGCATTGTCCTGGGAGTCAGTAGGTCATGGGTTCTAGTCCCGCCTCCTCCACTTGTCTGCTGTGTGACGTTAGGCAAGTACTTCACTTCTCTGTGCCTTAGTTACCTCCCCTGTAAACTGGGAATTGAGACTGTGAGCCCCACGTGGGACAACGCGATCACCTTGTATCCCCCCAGCGCTTCGAACAGTGCCTGGCGCATAGTAAGCACTTAACAAATACCACAATTATTATTATTATTACTATTACAGTGCTCTGCACACAGGAAGTGCTCGATAAATATGACTGATTGACTGAAATACCTGTACTCCCTCCAACTTAGACGTAAGCCCCCTCCTATCTTACCTCCCTGAGTTCCTGCTGCAACTCAGCCCTCACACTACACACTACGCTCCTCTAACACCAACCTACTCACTGTACCTGGATGTACAGTGGATAGATATCGCCACTGACCCCTCGCCCACGTCCCGCCTCTGGTCTGGACCTCTCACACCCTTCACAACCGATAGACGATCACTCTCCCCACCTTCAAACCCTTATTAAAGCTCATCTCTTCCAAGAGGCCGTTGTGGGAAGGGAATGTGTCTTTCAATTCTTATATTTTCCTCCCCATAAGCACTTAGTACAGTACTCTGCACACAGGAAGCGTTCAATAAAGACAACTGATTGAATTATCTCCCTCTCCCTCTGTGAGGGCCTGGAACCAAGGTCTCCCCAAGCTAGGTAGCAAGGCAAGCACAAGCTCAATAACCAGGTCTCCAGAAAATGCACCGATATCCTGCACCTGGCTCCCCAGGCTCAACGCAAGCAACTCCGTCTGGCTACGGACTGGAGGGGGCTAGCTGGGGAGGAAGCACAGTCCAACTCTAGATAACTTTGGTCATCAGAGCTCAAGAAGACTGTGCTCTAGACTGTGAGCCCACTGTTGGGTAGGGACCGTCTCTATATGTTGCCAACTTGGACTTCCCAAGCGCTTAGTATAGTGCTCTGCACACAGTAAGCGCTCAATAAATACGATTGAATGAACGACTGAGTGAAGAAGAACAGAGCAGAACTGAAGAAGACCTGGAAAAGGACATCCAGGATGGTCAGGAGCGTGGAACACGGCTTAGTGGAAAGAACACGCGCTTGGGAGTCAGACGACATGGGTTCTAATCCCACCTCCACTACTTGTCTGCTGTGTGACCTTGGGTAAGCCACTTCACTTCTCTGTGCCTCAGTTACTTCATCTGTAAAATGGGGATTAAGATTGTGAGCCCCACGTGGGGCAACCTGATTGTCTTGTATCTACCCCAGCACTTAGAACAGTGCTTGGCACATAGTAAGCACTTAACAAATATCATAATTATCATTATGGAACAGCTTTTGTGTAAGGTGAGACTGAAATGGTTAGGGCCGTTCCATCCAATAATAATATTTGTTAAGTGCTTACTGTGTGCCAAGCGCTATCAGGCAAGGCAGTGTCCCTGTCCCATATGGAGCTCACAGTAATAATATAATAATAATAATAATAATAATTATTATTATTATTATAGTATTTTGTTAAGCACTTACTATGTGCCAGAAACTGTTCTAAGCGCTGGGGTAGACACAAGGTAATTGAGTTGGACACAGTCCCTGTCCCACGTGGGGCTCACAGTCTCTATCCTCATTTTACAAATGAGGTAACTGAGGCCCAGGGAAGTTAAGTGACTTGCCCAAAGTCACATAGCAGACAAGTGGCGAAGCTGGGATTAGAACCCATGACCTTCTGACTCTCAGGCGGGTACCCTCTCCACTATCTCCACTATGTCATGCTGCTTCCCACAGTATAAATAATAATAATAATAATAATGGCATTTATTAAGTGCTTACTATGTGCAAAGCACTGTTCTAAGCGCTGGGGAGGATACAAGGTGATCAGGTTGTCCCACAGGGGGCTCACAGTCTTAATCCTCATTTTACAGATGAGGTAACTGAGGCCCAGAGAAGTGAAGTGACTTGCCCAAAGTCACACAGCTGACAATTGGCGGGGCCGGGATTTGAACCCATGACCTCTGACTCCAAAGCCCGGGTTCTTTCCACTGAGCCACGCTGCTTCTCATAATGTGTGGGGGGCTGGGCGGCGCAGAACACTGAATCCTCGTTTTATAGTTGAGGAAACAGAGCACCAAAAGCATCAAGTGACTTCCCCAAGGTCACCCAGCAGGCCAATGGTGGAGCCAGCCAGGAATAGAACCCAGATCTTCTGATTCCCAGGCCCATGCTCATTCCACTAGGCCACATTGCTTTTCATCTGGAAAGATACAGGTGGAGAGGGGACATAGCTCTAGTGACTCTAGTGGGTCACTAGAGGGAAAGTTAGAGAAAGTCAGGAGACTTGAGTAGGCCCACCCTAGCCATGCAGTTAGTTAATAATAATGACAATAATAATAATAATAATGGCATTTATTAAGCACTTACTATGTGCAAAGCACTGTTCTAAGCGCTGGGGAGGTTACAAGGTGATCAGTTTGTCCCACGGGGGGCTCACAGTCTTCATCCCCATTTTCCAGATGAGGGAACTGAGGCCCAGAGAAGTGAAGTGACTTGCCCAAAGTCACACAGCTGACAAGCAGCAGAGCCGGGATTTGAACCCCTGACCTCTGACTCCAAAGCCCGGGCTCTTTCCACAGAGCCACGCTACTTCTCCTGGTTGTCCAGGAGGACCACCGTCTCATGGTTCCCCCAAACATCCTGGCACCACTGTCGGACCCAGAGTCCTAGACTGGATGGACTGTGGAGCTGAGCCAGGAATGGCGTGGCTCTTTGCCTTGGGTGCCCTTTGCTAACTCCCTCCCCACTGCGTAGTGGATAGGGCATGGGGCTGGGAGTCAAAAGGTCATGAGTTCGAATTCCGGCTGTGCCACTTGTCTTTTGTGTGGCCTTGGGCAAGTCACTTCACTTCTCTGTGCCTCAGTTATCTCATCTGTAAAATAGGGATTGAGACTGTGAGCCCCAGGTGGGACAGGGACCATGTCCAACCTAATTTGCTTGTGACCACCCCAGCGCTCAGTACAGTGACTGGCACGTAATAAGCGCTTAGTAAATACCACAATTATTACTTCCATGCCACCCATCTGGCTGGAAGTGGAGGGGATCAACAGAGAGAGAGGACTGCTGGGAAGGGGAGGGAGGGTGGGTGGGTGCACCAAATAATCATAATGATGGCATTTATTAAGCGCTTACTATGTGCAAAGCACTGTTCTAAGCGCTGGGGAGATTACAAGGTGATCAGGTTGTCCCACGGGGGGCTCCCAGTCTTAATCCCCATTCTACAGATGAGGTACTCAGGCCCAGAGAAGTGAAGTGACTTGCCCAAAGTCACACAGCTGACAATCGGCGGAGCCGGGGTTTGAACCCATGACCCCTGACTCCAAAGCCCGGGCTCTTTCCACTGAGCCACGCTAAATGGCGACTGGGTTGTGGCTAAAGCGGAGGAGGGAGGTAAGGAGGAGACTGGGGAGGAGGGGAAGGTGAGGCCCGGCCGGGAAAACGAGGATGAGGCAGGGATAGGGGCCAGGTGCAATAGCTCCACATGGAGTCCTTGTCTTGGCATCCCCAGTTGTTGAGATCCTCCCAGTCTGGACCTCTCCCCTGGCTCCACCGTGCCTGCCAAAATCATTATTCTCTTTTGTGATGGGCGGTGAGACTGTAAAACAGCTTCACTTGCAATTGAGCATTTTATTTCCTCTTTATTCAATTTCCTGCCTCTGGGGCTGTTTCCCTCCCCGATCCCCCACCCCGTCCCCCCAACTAAGTACTTTCCCAATGTCTGAGCAGATCCTGGCCCAAATATGCCCCTCAAGAAAATGCCCAGGACTAGCTCAGATCTTCCAGCCTGTTTCTTCCCATGGCAGGGGGGCAAAGGGAGGGAGGGGCATGGACAGGCTGGGGAGCAGTGGACGCCAAACACACATACACAGACACATACATAACGATGCCTTCCTGGTGGGGTGGACAGCTTGGAATGGCACAGTCCTAGGTCCAAGGAGGAGTTGGATTTTTTATTTGTATTCAAATGCTTCCTGGCCTGTTACTACGACTAATAATAACTCTAGTATTTGTGAAGTAAGCACTTACTATGTGCTAAGAACCGTACGAAGCACCGGTGCAGATCCAAGGTAATCAGGCCAAACAGAGTTCCCCTCCCACAGTCTAAGGGGGAGGGAGAACAGGTATTTAATTCCCATTCTACACATGCAGAGAAATTAAGTGACTTGCCCATAGTCATATAGGAGTCAAAGTGGGCACTTGGGTTTAAAACCAGACTCGAGCTTTTTCCGCTAGGCTTGCCAGAACTTTCCTCTCTGTCAAGGAAACAAGTTTCCCTGCCCCTTCTCGCTGGTTTGTATTCCTCCTGGTGGAGTTTAAGATGGCAGCAAAGTTCCCGTTCTCCCTCTGCTAGCCTGGGGGTACCAACCGTGTCCCCAGCTGGGCAACTTGTACTTCCCAAGCGCTTAGTACAGTGCTCTGCACACAGTAAGCGCTCAATAAATACGACTGAATGAATGAGTGAATCTGGAGCCCCACACCAGCTGAAATTACTGAGCCAACCTGGTCCCAGATGGACCCTGATTGGGCCCAGCCACAAACCTGAAATGCAGTCTTCTTTCGGGCAGACTCCGATGGGCCCGGTTGAGATCAAGGACTTCCTGCATCCCAGTGATACATCCCTCGCTGGAGAAGCAGCGTGGGGAAGTCAGCCCGGCCGAGTATCTGGGTTCTAATCCCAGCTTCACCACTAGTCTGCTATGTGACCCTGGGCACACACTGCACACTGCACTTCTCTGGGCCTCCATCACCTCACCTATAAAATGGGGATTAAGACTGTGAGCCCCTTATGGGACATGGACTGTGTGATTAGTCTGTATCTACCCCAGTGCTTAGAAGAGTGCCTGGCACACAGTAAGTGTTAACAAATGGTGGGAAAAAAAATGGCACGCACACCAAATTGGGCCCTGTGGCCTTGGACCAGCGCCCAATTGGAAGAGAAGCCGAGGGCAAACACGTGCATGTCAAGCCTCTTTTTTTCCCCCAAAGCCCAGAAGTTGCTTGCCGGGTGTTGGCCCGCCTTGTTAGGGATCTCAAGTTACAAACCCTGGCAAGATTTCCGCCATCCTCATCCCTCACTGGTGTTTCCTTCTCTTCCAGAAGTGGTATCAACTCCCAGGGCTGTCTAATTAGGAGGTAATTTTCTCATTTTCAGCCGCTGATACCCGATCACCAGGCTGTTTATGAGATGTCAACACTGACACAGACTGTTTATTGCCACAAAACAGCCCCTTCCCCTGGCACCCAGTGGCCAGGGTGGGCTCGAGGGGCTCAGGCCCAGCAGGGAGAAGTTGACTGGCGGGGCCTGGTTGTGGAAGCTGCCTGGAGCCCTGGACGAGGCCTTGAATAAGCCAGAACAGGGGGACTGTGGGAGCATACTTGCAAGCCGAAATCCCCTTCCACGCGGATTGCGGGATTTAAGGGGATTACTCCAGGGGCGAGGAAATGCGGCTGGCCTGGCCAGTAGAAGCCCAGGTGGTGTTGCCTGTCATTCAAGGAGGGGCATCTGGGGACGGGGATGGGCTGACCGGTCAGCAGCTACTGTGGTTCAGTGTCCCCCAAAAGTCTCCCTGTTCTAGCTCTAGAGAAGCAGTGTGGCCTAGTGGAAAGACTAGGAGCCTGGGAGTCAGAAGACCTGGTTTCTAATTCATTCATTCATTCAATCGTATTTATTGAGCGCTTACTGTGTGCGGAGCACTGTACTAAGCGCTTGGGAAGGACAAGTCGGCAACATCTAGAGACGGTCCCTACCCAACAGCAGGCTCACAGTCTAGAAGGGGGAGACAGACAACAAAACAGAACATATTAACAAAATAATCCCAGCTCTGCCACTCGTCTGCTGTGTGACCTTGGGTAAGTCAATTCACTTCTTTGTGCCTCAGTTCCCTCATCTGCAGGGTGGAGATTCAATCCCTGTTCTCTCTCTTACTTAGACTGTGAGCCCCTTGTGGGACCAGATTGTCTTGTATCTACACCAGTGCTTAGTACAGTGCTAGGCACATAGTAAGTGCTTAACAAGAACTGCAATTAGTATTATCATTATTTATTCACTCATTCAATCATATTTATTGAGCACTTACCGTGTGCAGAGCACTGTACAAAGCGCTTGGGAAGTACAAGTCGGCAATTTATAGAGACGGTCCCTACCCAACAATGGGCTCACAGTCTAGAAGGGGGAGAGTGTCTCCACGCTGTAGAAGCAGCGTGGCTCAGTGGAAAGAGCCCGGGCTTTGGAGTCCGAGGTCTTGCGTTTGAATCCTGGCTCCATCACATGTCTGCTGTGTGACCTTGGGCAAGTCACTTAACTTCTCTGAGCCTCAGTTACGTCATCTGTAAAATGGTGATTACTACTGTGAGCCCCACGTGGGACAACCTGATCACCTTGTATCCCCCCAGCGCTTAGAACAGTGCTTTGCACATAGTAAGTGCTTAACAAATGCCATCATCATCATTAAAATTTCTGGAACTGTCCCCTCCCTTCAAATCCACCAGACCACAGGTGTCCCCATCTCCAAAGCTCTTCTGAGATCCCATCTCCTCCAAGAGCCCTTCCTCAATTGATTTCTCTTCCCCTTCTCCCAAGTCATATCCTCCAACCACCGATGTCTGTCTCCCCCTCTAGACCTTATGCTCACTGTGGGCAGGGAATGTGTCCGATATATTGCCCTTTCCCAAGTGCTTAGTCCGGTGCTTCTGCACACAGAAGCAGCGTGACTCAGTGGAAAGAGCATGGGCTTTGGAGTCAGAGGTCATGGGTTCGAATCCCAGCTCCACCACCTGCCTGCTGTGTGACCTTGGGCAAGTCACTTAACTTCTCTGAGCTTCAGTTACCTCATCTGTAAAATGGGGATGACGACTGTGAGCCCCACGTGGGACAACCTGATCACCTTGTATCCCCCCACCCCCGGTCTTAGAACAGTGCTTTGCACAGAGTAAGTGCTTAACAAATGCCATAATTATTATCTATTATTATTATTATTATTATTAAGTGCTCAATAAATACGATTGAATAGAATGAATGCCGTTGATTAAGAGACTGTATAAGGGCCCTGAGGATCGGGAATTGTCTTTCTCCCCTCGCCCGTGCTCTCCCATCTCTCAGTTCGGTGCTCTGCATCTACGTCGTTCAATACTGTTGCCGCCCGGCTCATCTGAACTAGGCTAGACTGACCCGGCTCCTGCCAGACCCTGCCGGCCATTTTGCCACAGTACATCCATTAGGGGTGTTTACCGAGCGCTTACTCTGTGCAGAGCACTGCGCTAAGCACTTGGGTGAGAAGCGGCATGGCTTAGTGGAAAGAGCCGGGGCTTGGCAGGCGGAGGTCGTTGGCTCTAATCCCGACTCTGCCACGTATCAGCTGTGGGACTCTGGGCGAGTCACTTCACTTCTTTGGGCCTCGGTCCTCTCATCTGTCAAATGGGGATGAAGCCTGTGAGCCCCACTGATGACCCTGTATCTACGACTTTGGGCAAGCCACTTCGCTACACTTGGCCTCAGTTCCCTCATCTGTAAAATGGGGACTAAGATTGTGAGCCCCACATGGGACAACCTGATCGCCTTGTACCCTCCCCAGCCTTTAGAACAGTGCTTTGCACATAGTAAGCGCTTAACAAATACCAAAATTATTATTATTACCCCAGCACTCAGAACGGTGCTTGGGACATAGTAAGCGCTTAACAGACACCCTCGTTATTATTATAATTTTTATGCTACAGTCAGCAGGCACGGTCCCCTCCCGCCCTGCAGATGTTCAGCTGGGATGCCCGTGGCCTAATAGTTGGAGCTTCCCACTCCAAGGTGTCACATCTCCTCCAAGAGGCCTTCCGTGACTGAGCCCTCCTTTCTTCTTCTCCCAGTCCCTCTTACTCCCTTTCTTCATTCCCCTCTCCCAGCCCCATACCCCTTCATTTATTTTTATGGCCCTTCTCCCCCTCTAGACCATCAGCTCACGGTGAGTAGGGAATGTGTCTGTTGATTGCTCTAATGGCTTCCCCCAGGTGCTTAGAACAGTGCTCTGCACCTAGCAAGTGCTCAGTCAATACGATTGACGGGAAGGAAGGAAAGAGAGCAGCAGGTGCTGGGGCTGAGTGAAGGCCTAGGCCTGTGCCCCCTCCTCGCCTCCGGCATGGCTCAGGGGAAAGAGCCAGGGCTTGGGAGTCAGAGGTCATGAGTTCTAATCCCGCTTCTGGGGGGGGGAGGAGAAAGGGAGGGGGTTAAAGTTATCGGGGGTGGAAGCCCCCACCCTGGTTCTCCTCCCACCCACCCGCTCCCCCCATGGGTCCGGTGGCGGCAGCGGCGGCGGTCCCTCCATCCCTCGCTGGCTCACCGGCGGGGACGGTGGCCACGTCGGCTCCGGTCTGGGGGCTCCTCCGGATTGGGGGTTCCTCCGGCCAGGGGCAGTGGCGGCGGCGGCGGTGGCGGCGGCGGCGGCGGCGGGGATGGGACGGGGGCAGGCTCTGCTGTTCTCCACCAGGAGATAACTGAGGCACAGAGAATTGAAGTGACATCCAAGTGACTTCCCTCCTCCTTTCCATATCAGACAGAGCACAGTTTTCCCCACATTCAGAGTCCTGTTAAATCTTACCACCCCTAACCAGCTTCCTCCGATTGATTTCCCAGCACCCTAATCCATATAATTCCTTCAGGAAACTCTGGCATGAATGTGGTGACTTGCATGCTCCTTACACTCATCTACAAATGAACTGTCAGTGCTGTAAGTCTCTTTATTTTCATCTCTTTGTAGACAAGGATTGGGTCACTTGCTTTCAATCTTAGCCAACACCTAGTCCAATACATGGCATCAAGTGGGTGCTCAATAAATACTTTAAAAAAAATGGCATTTGCTAAGCGCTTACTAGGTGGCAGGCACTACACTGAGCACTGGGGAAGATACAAGAAAATGGGGTAGACACAGTCCCTATCTCCTCTAGAGCTCAGTCTTAATTCCCATTCTTCAGATGAGGTATTCCGAGACACGGAGAAGCAAAGTGCCTTGCCCAGTGTCATCCGGCAGACAAGGGGCAGAGCCAGGATTAGAACCCAGGTCCCTGAGCCTGTTGTCGGGTAGGGATTCTCTCTATCTGTTGCCAAACTGTACTTTCCAAGGGCTTAGTACAGAGCTCTGCACATAGTAAGCGCTCAATCAATATGATTGAATGAATTAATTAATAGCAGAGTCGGGATTAGAACCCAGGTCCCCTTACTACTACCACTACTGCTTGCCTCTCCCTGGGCCCAGACACACTTTTTCCTTGGAAAGTGATGGGAGAAGATTCCCTTTTCCTCCTCCCCTCCAGACCTCCGCCAACCAAGGATTCCTCACTGCCTCCTCTGCCCCACCTTGGATACACAAACAGCCCCCGACACAACAAATCTGACTGTGGTTCTCAGAGGAAAATGAAACAGACTGAAGTCTGGTTGACTCCAATTAATTCCTTGCCACTAGCTTCAAGGCTTTTGACCGATGTTCTCCGTGTATCCCTTCCCTCTTCACCAGCTCCCCTCCAGGCCTTGGAAACAGATCTTCTCCCTGTGCTTCTCCAAGGACATTCCCTTCTTCAAAACATGGCTGAGATCCTTCCTTCTGCCCGAATCTCCCTCTCCCTTCAAACTTGCCCAGATTAATGTTTCTCCTCCTCTTGACGTTTCAGCCCAGATACCACCTCTGCATTTACACATTCGCAACTGCTCACAGTTCTTCCGTACCTATAGATTCACATGCCTGAAAGCACTTATTAAACTGTGCATCCACCTTTCCATTCTTATTTCCTCCTAGCTGTAAATTCTTTTGGATCAGTCTAGCCCAGCAGACTGGTAAATCCAGGAGGGAAGGAATGAATCTCTCACCTCCATTGCGTTTACTCGACTTTCCTGCACTGAGTAGCTGATGATAGTGCTGTTGGTCTAAAACCGATCACACTCTCTCATTCCCTCCCCGTCATTTCCCACTAAAAACATTTTCTGACGTCCAGGACCCACTCCTGGCCAAAGTGCCGACCCTGTGCTTAATGGCCTCAGCCAGGCAAGCGGCTTCCATTTTAGCTGGATGGAGGTGGATGAGGAAGGGGAGACGAGTGATGGCTGGGGCCACTGCACTGTCAAAAACCTACCCTCCTGAAAACCCATCTGCCCCTCTGGGGATGTAACCCTGACCCAAAGTCCGACACGGCCCGTGTGTGAGCATTTCACCTGAATGGCTCCGTCTCTTGCATCCCCATCATGATGTTTGCCTCCTCTTCCTCCACCCCCCGGGTCACACTCACTGGGGCAGCGTAGGGCTGGAGGGCTCTGACCTCTGCTGGGTTGGGATGGACCTCTCTCCACTCCAGTTCTTGGGTGCAGCTGTCTAGGAAGGAAGGGACAGCATGGCAACCTCAGCCCCTCTCTGATCTTCTATGGGCAGGGAGATGACCTCCAGAGAGTCCCCCATTCCCAAAGATGAAGCAGCCACTGTTGCATGGGGAACCCCTGGAGGATCAACTCAGGTGGGACCTCGTGATCTGGCCGATGCCAAAAACCTCTGTCTGTGAGGTCCCTGAGGTCCTGTAGAGATAAAGTCCCAGTCCCTAAAGCTAGAGCAATGGTACTGTACCCCAGGGTTCCCATGGAAACAACAGCATCTGCCTCCCAACATCACAACTACTTCTAAAGTTACTGACAATCTACATCAACTGCCTGGTTTCAGCTTCATCTCGTATGCCACTTTAGACAATCAGCTTCTCATTCAACCCGTAAATTGATCGATTTCATTTGCTGACACATTCTGATTTCAAAGCTCGATAGAGCAAGAGATTCCTCTGACTCTATCCTCTGACCCTCCCCCAGGGTGAGTTGGGTGGGGCTGGGACTGAGAGTTTGAGAATGGGGTGATGGGAAAGATAAATTCCTGGCTTGAGGAAGAATTATTTGGAAATGGCTCCTCTTGTTGTGATGATTTACTCACCTGGGTTCTGGAAACTAGAGTTTCATCAGTGAATGCCCCTGTCTCCTCTCAAGATAAAACCAAGTCCTATAACCCAACCACCCTGACCTGGACAAACCCTGAATATCCCGACTTGTTGTTTGGGCCTCTGGGTCAGTGGTATATATCGTTATGTCACAGGGCAATTCCTTTTCTAAGGGGTGGTAGGGGATTATTGGTACATGGACACAAACATTTTGTCCCAGAATGGATGCGGAGGAATGTCCCCTTTAGGATCCTGCCCATGGCATCCTGCAGGTCCCTGTTCCTCAGGCTGTAGATAAGGGGGTTCACAATGGGGGGCACCACAATGTAGTACATGGAAACCAGCAGATCTAGAGTCGAGGGCGAGTCTGCAGGTGGTTTGAGATAGGCAAATGCTGCGGTAAAGATAAACATGATGATGACAGTGAGATGGGGCAGGCAGGTGGAGAAGGCTTTGGTTCGGCCCTCGGAGGATGGCATCCTCAGCACGGCTGAGAAGATGCTTACGTAGGAGAGGGTGATGTAAATGAAGCAGACTGCAGAAGAGAAGAACCCAGTAGCCACAATCACATCAATGGCAATGTGGACCTCAGAGCAGGAGATCTTCAGCAGAGGGGGGACGTCACAGAAGAACTGCTCGACAGCATTGGATCCACAAAAGGTGAGGGAGAAGGTAGAAGCTGAAAGCAAGACTCCAAGCAGACCCCCACTGAGCCATGACGCTGCTAGTATGCACATACAGGCTGTTTCATTCATGATGAGCTCATAGTGCAGCGGGGAGCAGATGGCGGCATAGTGGTCATAACACATTGCAGTGAGGACAAAAATTTTTTAAGAACCAAAGAAAATCACTAGGAAGAGTTGTGATATACAACTCAGAAAGGTGATGGAGCTGTCACTGGTCCAGGAGTTGACAATGGATTTGGGGACCGTGGTAGAAATGTAGCAGAGGTCTATGAAGGACAAGGTCTTGAGAAAGAAGTACATGGGGGTGTGGAGACGCTGGTCGAGGGTGGTGACAGCAATAATGAGGAGATTCCCCAGAAGGGCGGCTAGGTAGACAAGGAGGAACAGCGTGGCATAGACCAGCTGCAGCTCCCGGATGTCAGAGAACCCCAGGAGGAGGAATTCAGCCACCGCGGAGATGTTGGTCATTTCTGGGAGATGATGCCGACTCCATGGAAAGGAAAAGGGGAACTTCAATTTAGAAACATTGGCATTCTCCTCCAGACTGTATGTTCCTTTTGGGCAGGTAACATTTCTACAAATTATATCATATTGTACTCTCTCAAGCACTTGGTACAGCGCTCTACACACTGTAAGTGATCAATAAATAGGATTGATTCCCATTTCAATAAATAAAGCAGTTGCATTCATTGATCACCTATAGAGTTCAACAGTATTGATACATTTTGAGGTATGAACACATCAATCAATAGCTCAATGGTATTTACTGAATACTCACTGTGTGCAGAGCACTGTACTAAGTGCTTGGGAGAGTTCAATCCAATGGAGTTGGCAGATATTTTTCTGCTCACCAGGAGGTAACAGTCTAGTGGGTAGACGACTCTGCATACTATAAATGCATTAATAAATACGATGGATTGATAGCATCGATGAAGTAATCAACACAAATTCCTTTAGGAGTTTGCCAGCGTTTAGAACAGTGCTTCACACATAGTGAGCATTTAACAAATATAATAATAATAATAATAATAATAATAATAATAATAATAATAACAGCATTTATTGAGCACATACTATGTGCAAAGCACTGTACTAAGTGTTGGGGCGGATACAAGGTGATCAGATTGTCCCACATGGTGGGCGTGAGGTGCTCACAGTCTTAATCCCCATTTTACATCATCCTTATCATTCAATCTACCTGTTGTATTTATTTGTCACCTGTAGTGTACAATAGTATTAATATGTGTAGTGGTCTGGCATGCCTTGACTTATGCTGTCGATTCGCCTCCGACCCATAGTGACTCCATGGACATATCTCTCCCAGAATCCTCCACCTCCATCTGAAAGCATTTTGATACGGTATCCATAGAGTTTTCTTGGTAAAAACAGAGGAGTGGTTTACCACTGCATTCTTCCACCCAGTAAACTTGAGTCTCCACCCTCGACTCTCTCCCCTACCACTGCTGCCCAGAACAGGTGCGTTGTGACTTGAAGCAGATTGCCTTCCACTCACTAGCCACTGTACAAGCTATTGTACAAATGAGGAAAATGAATCCGATTGAGGTTTGGTTGACTCCCATCAACTCCTTGCCATTAGCTTCAAGGCTTTTTACGGGTGTTCTCCTCAGTGTTTCCCTTCCCTTTTCACCAACTCCCCTCCAGCCCTTGGAGATAGATCTTCTCCCTCTGCCTCTCCAAGGACATTCCCGTCTCCAACACATGGCTAAGAACCATCATTCTGCCCCAATCTCCCTCTCCCTCCAAATTTGCCCAGGTTGATGTTTCTTCTCTCCATGTCATATCTGCCAGATGCCACCTCTGCATTTACACATTCACACCTGCTCATAGCTCTAACCTGCCTTTAGAGTCACATCACTATGTAAGAATTTATTAAGCTGTGCATTAACATTTTCATGCTCATTTTCCCCTAGCTGTAAATTATTTTGGCTCAGTCTAGCCCAGCAGACTGGCAAGTCCAGGAGGGAAGGTATTGAATCTCTTACCTCCATTGTGTTCACCAGACATTCCTGCCATGAAGGAGTTGATGATAGTGCTGGTGGCCTAGAACCAATCACACTCTCTTATTACCTCCCCGTCATTTCCCACCAGAAACATTTTCTGATGTCCAGGACCCACTTCTGGCCGCAGTGACCACAGCATAATGCTGACGCTCTGCTGCGGGGCCCCAGCCAGCGACTCTCACACACACACACACACACACACACACACACATACACACACACACACACACACACACACACGCTCCTTTCAACTGACTGTGGCTGCTTACACATAAATACACCCAGTCACACCAACCCATACCTATTTAGCCACTCATTTACTCATTTAACTATTTGCTAATGCATCACTCCCCCAGCTCAGAATTGTACCTGGAGAGTTTCTAGTACTCTACCAGTCTCGGCTACCAGACGGACGGTTAAGCACCGGCATACCCGTTCCATTCCTAGCTTGGGCAGTGGCTAGCGGGTGGAAGGCAACCTGTTGCAAGTCAAAACATGCCTGTGCTGGGCAGCAGTGTCATGGGAGATAGTCGAGGAGGAGGCTCAAGTTTACTTCAGGGAAGAAGGCAATGGTAAACCACTTGTGTATTTTTACCAAGAAAACTCTATGGATGAACTACCAGAACATTCACAGTTAGAGAATGGGGCATTCCTGGAGAGATATGTCCATTCATTCGCTATGGGTCAGAGATGACATGAAAGCATAAGAGAAGACAAAGAAGCGCTCAAACATCTCTCCTCCAAACCCTTCACTGACATCATGTATCTTTTCACATGAAACAAAAATACCTCACAATTATCTTCAAGGGTTTCCAGCATGTGAGACTCATTCTAAATTTCCATTTTCCAGAGGCAGTATCTGAGGCACGGAGAAGCAAAGGGACTTGCCTAACGTCATACAGCAAACAGGGGCAGAGCCGGGATTAGAACCTAGGTCCCCAAGCCGGTTGTTGGGTAGGGATTGTCCCTATCTGTTGCCAAATTGTACTTTCTAAGTGCTTAGTACAGTGCTCTGCACACAGTAAGCACTCAATCAATGATTGAATGAATGAATGGCAGAGTCAGGATTCGAACCCAGGTCCCCTTACTACTACCACTACTATTTGCCTATCCCTGGGCCGAGACACACTTTTTCCCTGGAATGTGATGGGAGAAGATTCCCTTCTCCTCCTCCCCTCCAGACCTCCGCCAGCCAAGGTTTGCTCACTGCCTCCCCTGCCCCACCTTGGATACACAACGCAGCTGCTGACACAACAAATCTGATTGTGGTTCTCAGAGGAAAATGAAACAGACTGAAGCCTGATTGGCTCCCATCAACTCCTTGCCACTAGCTTCAAGGCTTTTGAACTGTGTCCTCCTTGTTTCCCTTTCTGTCTTTACCAGCTACCCTCTAGACCTTGGAAATAGATCTCCTCCCTTTTCCTCTCCTCCTCCTCCCCTCCCCATCCTCCCCGCTCCCGCCACCCTACCCCCTTCCCCTCCCCTCAGCACTTGTGTATATTTGTACATATTTAGTACTCAATTCATTTCACTAATGATGTGTATATAGCTATAATTCTATTTATCCCGTTGTTATTGTCACCTGTCTATTTGTTTTGTTTTGTTGTCCGTCTTCCCCTTCTAGATGGTGAGCCCGTATTTAGGTAGGGACCTTCTCTATATGTTGCCGATTTGTACATCCCAAGCACTTTGTACACTGCTCTGCGCACAATAAGCGCTCAATAAATACGACTGAAATAATGAATGAATGAAAGAGGACATTCCCTTCTCCAAAACATGGCTTAGATCCTTCTTTCTTCCCGAATCTCCTTCTCCCTTCAAATTTGCCCAAATTGATGTTTCTTCTCCCCATGCCAAATCAGGGCAGATCCGACCTCTGCATTTACACATTCACAACTGCTCATTGCACTTCCCTACCTATAGATTCACATTACTAAGCATTTATTAATCTGTGCATCCACCTTTCCATTCTTATTTTCCCCTAGCTGTAGATTCTTCTTTTCAGTCAGTCTAGCACCGGCAGACTGGTAAGCCCAGGAGGGAAGGGATTGAATCTTTTACCTACATTGTGTTCACCCAACACTCCTGCATGAAGGAGTTGATGATAGTGCTCCTGGTCTAAAACCAATCACACCCTCTCATTCCCTCCATGTCACTTCTCACCAGAAACATTTTCTGATGTCCAGGACCCACTCCGGGCCGAAGTGACCAAAGCATAATGTGGAAGCTATGCTGCACGGCCACGGGCAGGAAGCGACTTCCATGTTAGCTGGACGGAAGTGGATGAGGAAATCTACATCTCTGCCCCTGCTCTCTCTCCGTCCCTCCAGGCTTGCATCTCCTCCTGCCTTCAGGACATCTCCATCTGGATGCCTGCCCGCCACCTAAAACTCAACGTATCCACGACTGAACTACTTGTCTTCCCTCCCAAACCCTGCCCTCTCCCTGACTTTCCCATCACTGTTGACGGCACTACCATCCTTCCCATCTCACAAGCCAGCAACCTTGGTGTCAACCTTGACTCCGCTCTCTCGTTCACCCCTCACATCCAAGCCGTCACCAAAACCTGCCGGTCTCAGCTCCGCAACATTGCCAAGATCCACCCTTTCCTCTCCATCCAAACCGCTACCCTGCTCGTTCAAGCTCTCATCCTATCCCGTCTGGATTACTGTATCAGCCTCCTCTCCGATCTTTCATCCTCCTGTCTCTCCCCACTTCAATCCATACTTCACACTTCTGCCCGGATTGTCTTTGTCCAGAAATGCTCTGGGCATGTTACTCCCCTCCTCAAAAATCTCCAGTAGCTAAAAATCAACCTACGCATCAGGCAAAAGCTCCTCACACTCAGCTTCAAGGCTCTCCATCACCTCGCCTCCTCTTACCTCACCTCCCTTCTCTCCTTCTACAGCCCAGCCAGCACCCTCTGCTCCTCTGCCACTAATCTCCTCACCGTGCCTCGTTCTCGTCTGTACCACTGTCGAGCCCTGGCCCACGTCATCCCCCTGGCCTGGAATGCCCTCCCCTCGTACATCCCCCAAGCTAGCTCTCTTCCTCCCTTCAAGGCCCTACTGAGAGCTCACCTCCCCCAGGAGGCCTTCCCAGACTGATCCCCCTCCTTCCTCTCCACTTCTCCCTCCCCACTCCCCGCCTTACCTCCTTCCCCTCCCAATCCCCCCCACCTTACCTCCTTCCCCTCCCCACAGCACCCATATATATGTATTTATGTTTGTACGTATTTATTACATTATTTATTTATTTATTTATTTGTACATATTTATTCTATTTATTTTATTTTGTTAATATATTTTGTTTTGTTCTCTGTCTCCCCCTTCTAGACTGTGAACCCACTGTTTGGTAGGGACCGTTTCTATATGTTGCCAACTTGTACTTTCCAAACACTTGGTACAGTGCTCTGCATACAGTATGCGCTCAATAAATACGATTGAATGAATGAATGAATGAATGAGGAACGGGAGATGAGTGATGATTGGGGCCACTGCACTGTCAAATACGTACCCTCCTGAAAGCTCACCTGCCCCTCTGTGGATGTAGTCCTGCCCCAAATTCCGACACTGTCCCCATGTGTGAGCACTTCCCCTGAATGGCTCCATCTCTTGCATCCCCATCCTGGTTTTTTCCTCCCGCTCCACCATCTCCCGGTCACACTCACTGGGGCAGCGTAGGGCTGGAGGGCTCTGACTTTGGCTGGCCTGGGATGGTCCTCTCTCCACTCCAGTTCTTGGGTGCAGCCGGCTATGAAGGAAGGGATGGCGTGGAAACTTCAGCTCCCCTCTGATCTCCTGTGGGCAGGGAGATGTTCTCCAGAGAGTGCCCCGTCCCCAAAGATAACGAGGCCACTGCGTTACAGGTGGTTACAGGTGATACACGAGAGGCAGAGCTTCTCATTCAGTCAATGGAGTGATTTCATTTTCTGACACCTTCTGATTGCAAAGCTAGACAGAGCAAGACAGTCCTCTGAATCCATCCTATGGTTCTCCCCGAGGCTGAGTGGGGTGGGGCAGGGGTCTGAGGTTTTGAGAATGGGATGATGGGATGGAGAAATTCCTGGCTTGAGGAAGAATAGGATGGAAATGGCTCCTCCTGTTGTGATGATGCATTAACCTGGGTTCTGGAAACTAGAGTTCCATCAGTGAATGTCTCTGTCCACTTTCAAACACCATTATTATGATTATTATCACTTTTATTATTCGGTGTTAACAATTTCTGTGTCAACGTCTGTGCCACGTGATGAAGCAGAAACAAAATAATTCAATTGATCGATGGTATGTGTTGTGTGTTTACTGTGGGCAGAACATTGTAGTAAGCTCTTTGAAAAGTACAATACAATGGAGTTGGTAGATTCAATCAGTGCTCACAATGGGCTTGCAGCCCAAAGATCAATCAATCAATCAATCAATCAATCGTATTTATTGAGCGCTTACTATATGCATAGCACTGTACTAAGCGCTTGGGAAGTACAAATTGGCATCACATAGAGACAGTCCCTACCCTACAGTGGGCTCACAGTCTAAAAGGGGGAGACAGAGAACAGAACCAAACATACCAACAAAATAAAATAAGTAGGATAGAAATGTACAAGCAAAATAAATAAATAAATAAATAAATAGAGTAATAAATATGTACAACCATATATCCATATATACAGGTGCTGTGGGGAAGGGAAGGAGGTAAGACGGGGGGATGGAGAGGGGGACGAGGGGGAGAGAAAAGAAGGGGCTCAGTCTGGGAAGGCCTCCTGGAGGAGGTGAGCTCTCAGCAGGGCCTTGAAGGGAGGAAGAGAGCTAGCTTGGTGGATGGGCAGAGGGAGGGCATTCCAGGCCCGGGGGATGACATGGGCCGGGGGTCGATGGCGGGACAGGCGAGAACGAGGTACAGTGAGGAGATTAGCAGTGGAGGAGCGGAGGGTGTGGGCTGGGCAGTAGAAGGAGAGAAGGGAGGTGAGGTAGGAGGGGGCGAGGTGATGGACAGCCTTGAAGCCCAGGGTGAGGAGTTTCTGCCTGATGCGCAGATTGATCGGTAGCCATTGGAGGTTTTTGAGGAGGGGAGTAACATGTCCAGAGCGTTTCTGGACAAAGATGATCCGGGCAGCAGCATGAAGTATGGATTGAAGTGGAGAGAGACACGAGGATGGGAGATCAGAGAGAAGGCTAGTGCAGTAGTCCAGACGGGATAGGATGAGAGCTTGAATGAGCAGGGTAGCGGTTTGGATGGAGAGGAAAGGGCGGATCTTGGCAATGTTGCGGAGCTGAGACCGGCAGGTTTTGGTGACGGCTTGGATGTGAGGGGTGAATGAGAGAGCGGAGTCGAGGATGACACCAAGGTTGCGGGCTTGTGAGACGGGAAGGATGGTAGTGCCGTCAACAGAGATGGGAAAGTCAGGGAGAGGACAAGGTTTGGGAGGGAAGACAAGGAGCTCAGTCTTCGACATGTTGAGCTTTAGGTGGCGGGCGGACATCCAGATGGAGATGTCCTGAAGGCAGGAGGAGATGCGAGCCTGGAGGGAGGGGGAGAGAGCAGGGGCAGAGATGTAGATCTGGGTGTCATCAGCATAGAGATGATAGTTGAAGCCGTGGGAGCGAATGAGGTCACCAAGGGAGTGAGTGTAGATTGAGAACAGAAGGGGACCAAGCACTGAACCTTGGGGAACCCCCACAGTAAGAGGATGGGAGGGGGGAGGAGGAGCCTGCAAAAGAGACTGAGAAAGAACGACTGGAGAGATAAGAGGAGAACCAGGAGAGGACGGAGTCTGTGAAGCCAAGGTCAGATAACGTGTTGAGGAGAAGGGGTGGTCCACAGTGTCAAAGGCAGCTGAGAGGTCGAGGAGGATTAGGACCGAGTATGAGCCGTTGGATTTGGCAAGCAGGAGGTCATTGGTGACCTTTGAGAGGGCAGTTTCCGTGGAATGAAGGGGACGGAAGCCAGACTGGAGGGGGTCGAGGAGAGAGTTGTTGTTGAGGAATTCTAGGCAGCGCGTGTAGGCAACTCGTTCAAGGAGTTTGGAAAGGAATGGTAGGAGGGATATGGGACGATAACTAGAAGGTGAGGTGGGGTCAAGAGAGGGTTTTTTTAGGATGGGAGAGACATGGGCATGTTTGAAGGCAGAGGGGAAGGAACCAGTGGAGAGTGAGCGGTTGAAGATGGAAGTTAAGGAGGGGAGAAGGGATGGAGCGAGAGATTTCATAAGATGAGAGGGAATGGGGTCAGAAGCACAGGTGGCCGGAGTAGCACTTGAGAGGAGGGAGGAGAGTTCCTCTGAGGATACCGCTGGGAAGGATGGGAGAGTAGCAGAGAGTGTTGAGAGCCGGGGGGTTGGAGAAAGGGGGGAAGAGACTTTGGGGAGGTCGGACCTGATGGATTTAATTTTGTTGATGAAGTGGGAGGCCAGATCGTTGGGGGTGAGGGAAGGAGGAGGGGGAGGAACCGGGGGCCTGAGAAGGGAGTTGAATGCACGGAAGAGCTGGGGGGGGGGGTGATGGGCATGGGTGTCAATAAGGGAGGAGAAATAGTTTTGTCTGGCAGAAGAGAGGGCTGAGTTAAGGCAGGAAAGGATAAACTTGAAGTGAACGAGGTTGGCATGGTGTTTAGACTTTCGCCAGCAGCGTTCGGCAGCTCGAGCATAAGAGCGAAGGAGGCGGACAGTGGCAGTGATCCAGGGCTGTGGGTTAGTGGTGCGAGAGCGGCGAAGGGAAAGGGGAGCGAGCGAGTCTAGCTGAGTAGAAAGGGTAGAGTTGAGAGCAGTAATCTGATCATCAAGACTGGGTAGAGAGGAGAGGGCGGCGAGGTGGGTTGTGAGGCGCTCCGAAAGATGGGTGGGGTCCAGAGAGCGGAGATCTCTGTGAGGGAGTAATACGGATTTACAGGGGAAAGGAGTGTGAGTGAGGAGGCAGGTGAGGAGATTATGATCAGAGAGAGGGATCACAGAGTTGGTGAGGGTGGACACAGTGCAGCGGTAGGAGATGATGAGGTCGAGGGTATGACCAAGTTGGTGAGTGGGTGAGGTGGGGTGGAGGAAGAGGTTGGCAGCGTCAAGGAGAGATAGAAGGCGGGTGGCAGAGGAGTCGTTAGGGATATCCATGTGGATATTGAAGTCTCCGAGGATCAGAGTGGGCATGGAGAAGGAGAGAAGGAATGTGAGGAAGGGGTCAAAGTCGTTAAAGAAGTTGGAAGTGGGGCCCGGAGGGCGGTAGATGACGGCTACAAGAATCTGGACGGGGTGGTAGAGGCGAATAATGTGGGCTTCAAAGGAAGGGAAGGAAAGGGAAGCGGGAGGAGGGATAGTGCGAAAGCGACATTGGGGGGCGAGAAGGAAACCGACACCTCCTCCTTTTCCGGTGAGTCTGGGGGATTGGGAGAAGAAGATGAAATTACAATCCAATCAGACACGTTTTCTGTCCCACAAGGGTTCAGAGTGTAAGAGGAAGTGAGAGCCCAGGAATGGTAAGACACTAAGGCCAGGTCACACAGCAGGCCAGTGGCCAAGCTGGGATTAGAACTCAGGTGATGTGACACCCATTCACGTGCCATTTAGCCATGAAGCCTCCTAGGGAATGCATTGTCAATCACTACCTAGTCCTATCAGCCAACCTCCCGGACCTTGACAAATCCTGAATATCCAGAGTTGTTCTTTGGGCCTTTGGTTCAGTGGTATATATTCATTCATTCATTCATTCAATTGTATTTATTGAGCGCTTACTGTGTGCAGAGCACTGTACTAAGCGCTTGGGAAGTACAAGTTGGTAACATATAGAGACGGTCCCTACCCAACAGTGGGCTCACAGTCTAGAAGGGGGAGACAGAGAACAAAACAAAACATATTACCAAAATAAAATAAATAGAATAAATATGTACAAATAAAATAAATAAATAAATAGAGTAATAAATGCTTGCAAACATATATACAGGTGCTGTGGGGAGGGGAAGGAGGTAAGGAAGGAGGTAAGGCAGGGAGGATGGAGAGGGGGACGAGGGGGAGAGAAAGGAGGGGGCTCAGTCTGGGAAGGCCTCGTGGAGGAGGCGAGCTCTCAGTAGGGCCTTGAAGGGAGGAAGAGAGCTAGCTTGGTGGATGTGCAGAGGGAGGGCATTCCAGGCCAGGGGGATGATGTGGGCTGGGGGTCGACGGCGGGACAGGCGAGAACAAGGCACAGTGAGATTAGCGGCAGAGGAGCGGAGGGTGTGGGCTGGGCTGTCAGAAGGAGAGAGGGGAGGTGAGGTAGGAGGGGGCGAGGTGATGGAGAGCCTTGAAGCCGAGGGTGAGGAGTTTCTGCCTGATGTGTAGGTTGACTGGTAGCCACTGGAGATTTTTGAGGAGGGGAGTAACATGCCCAGAGCGTTTCTGGACAAAGACAATCCGGGCAGCGGCGTGAAGTATGGATTGAAGTGGGGAGAGACAGGAGGATGGGAGATCGGAGAGGAGGCTGATACAGTAATCCAGACGGGATAGGATGAGAGCTTGAATGAGCAGGGTATTGGTTTAGATGGAGAGGAAAGGGAGGATCTTGGCAATGTTGCGGAGCTGAGACCGGCAGGTTTTGGTAATGGCTTGGATGTGAGGGGTGAACGAGAGAGCGGAGTCGAGGATGACACCAAGATATGTCTAATGGCAATTTCTTTTTTAAGGTGGGGTAGGGGATTATTGGTACATGGACACAGACATTTTGTCCCAGGATGGATGTTGGGGGAAGAATGTCCCCTTTAGGATCCTGCCCAGAGCAGCCTTCAGATCCCTGTTCCTCAGGCTGTAGATAAGGGGGTTCACAGTGGGGGGCACCACGGTGTAGAACATGGAAACCAACATGTCTAGAGCAGAGGGTGAGTCTGAAGGTGGTTTGAGATAGGCAAACGCTGCGGTAAAGAGAAAAATGATGATGACAGTGAGATGGGGCAGGCAGGTGGAGAAGGCTTTGGTTCGGCCCTCGGAGGACGGCATCCTCAGCACGGCTGAGAAGATCAAGACGTAGGAGAGGATGATGTAAATGAAGCAGACGGCATCTAAGACTAACCCAACAGCCACACTCACGTCAATGGCAATGTGGACTTCAGAGCAGGAGATCTTCAGTAGAGAGGGGACGTCACAGAAGAACTGCTGAACAGTATTCGACCCACAAAAGGTCAGTGAGAAGGTAGAAGTTGAAAACAAGACTGCAAACAGACCCCCAGTGAGCCATGACACTGCTAGTATGCACAGACAGGCTGTTTCGTTCATGATGAGCTCATAGTGCAGTGGGGAGCAGATGGCGGCATAGCGGTCATAAGACATTGCAGTGAGGACTAAAAACTCTGAAAGGCCAAAGAAGATCACTAGGAAGAGCTGCGAGACACAACCCAGAAAGGAGATGGAGCTGTCACTGGTCAAGGAGTTGACAATGGATTTGGGTACCGTCGTAGAAATGTAGCAGAGGTCTATGAAGGACAAGTTCTTGAGAAAGAAGTACATGGGGGCATGGAGACGCTGTTCGAGGGTGGTGACAGCAA
This sequence comes from Tachyglossus aculeatus, assembly GCF_015852505.1. Taxonomy (NCBI): domain Eukaryota; kingdom Metazoa; phylum Chordata; class Mammalia; order Monotremata; family Tachyglossidae; genus Tachyglossus; species Tachyglossus aculeatus. Next base: position 807,677 of record NW_024044852.1, on the reverse strand, counting down.
CAATGAGGAGATTCCCCAGAAGGGCCGCTAGGTAGACAAGGAGGAACAGCGTGGCATAGACCAACTGCAGCTCTTGGATGTCAGAGAACCCCAGGAGGAGGAATTCAGCCACGGTGGAGATGTTGGTCATTTCTGGGAGGTGATGCTGACTCCCTGGAAAGGAAGAGGGGAACTTCAATTCAGAAACATTGGCATTCCCTCCAGTCTGTAAGTTGGGCAGGTAACACTTCTACAAATTATATCATACCGTACCCTCCCAAGCACTTAGTACAGCGCTCTAAACACTGTACGTTATCAATAAATATGATTGATTCCCATTTTAATAAATAAAGCAGTTGTATTCATTGATCACCTATAGAGTTCAATAGTATTGATACATGTAGGGGTATGAACACATCAAGCAATAGCTCAGTGGCATTTACTGAATACTCAATGTGTGCAGAGCACTGTATTAAGTGCTCCTACTCTATCCTAATCCTCCATGACCTCTCAGCTGCCTTCGACACTGTGGACCACCCCCTTCTCCTCAAGACGCTATGCAACCTCGGCTTCACAGACTCTGTCCTCTCCTGGTTCTCCTCTTATCTCTCCGGCCGTTCATTCTCAGTCTCCTTTGCGGGCTCCCCCTCCCCCTCCCATCCCCTTACTGTAGGGGTTCCTCAAGGGTCAGTTCTTGGTCCCCTTCTGTTCTCTACCTACACTCACTCCCTTGGTGAACTCATTCGCTCCCACGGCTTCAACTATCATCTTTACGCTGATTACACCCAAATCTACATCTCTGCCCCTGCTCTCTGCCTCCCTCCAGGCTCGTGTCTCCTCCTGCCTTCAGGACATCTCCATCTGGATGTCTGCCCGCCATCTAAAACTCAGTATGTCCAAGACTGAACTGCTTATCTTCCCTCCCAAACCCTGCCCTCTTCCTGAATTTCCCATCACTGTAGACGGCACTACCACCCTTCCACATCTCACAAGCCCGCAACCTTGGTGTCATCTTCGACTCGGCACTCTCGTTCACCCCACACATCCAATCCGTCATCAAAACCTGCTGGTCTCACCTCCACAACATCACCAAGATCCGCCCTTTCCTCTCCGTCCAAACCGCTACCTTGCTGGCTCAATCTCTCATCTTATCCCGACTGGATTACTGCATCAGCCTTAGTGCTCTGCACACAGTGAGCGCTCAATAAATATGATTGAATCAGCCTCCTCTCTGATCTCCCATCCTCCTGTCTCTCTGCACTTCAGTCTATACTTCACTCTGCTGCCCAGATCATCTTTCTGCAGAAACGCTCTGGGCATGTTACTCCCCTCCTCAAAAATCTCCAGTGGCTGCCTGTCAACCTACGCATCAAGCAAAAACTCCTCACTCTCGGCTTCAAGGCTCTCCATCTCCTCGCCCCCTTCCCACCTCACCTCCCTTCTCTCCTTCTACAGCCCAGCCCACACCCTCCGCTCCTCTGCCGCTAACCTCCTCACTGTACCTCATTCTCGCCCTTCCCACCATCGACCCCCGGCCCACGTCCTTCCCCTGGCCTGAAATGCCCTCCCTCCACACATCCGCCAAGCTAGCTCTCCTCCTCCCTTCAAAGCCTTACTGAGAGCTCCCCTCCTCCAGGAGGCCTTCCCAGACTGAGCCCCCCTTTTCCTCTCCTTATCCCCATCCCCCCGCCCTATCTCCTTCCCCTCCCCACAGTACTTGTATATATATTTGTACAGATGTATTACTCTATTTATTTTACTTGTACATATTTACAATTCTATTTATTTTGTTAATGATTCGCATATAGCTTCAATTCTATTTATTCTGACAATTTTGACACCTGTCCACATGTTTCGTTTTGTTGTCTTTCTCCCCATTCTAGACTGTGAGCCCGTTGTTGGGTAGGGACCGTCTCTCTATGTTGCCGACCTGTGTACTTCCCAAGCGCTTAGTACAGTGCTCTGCACACAGTAAGCACTTAATAAATACGATTGATTGAATGAATGAATGGTTGGGAGAGTTCAGTCCAATGGAGTTGGCAGATATTTTCCTGCCCACCAGGAGGTTACAGTCTAGTAGGTAGACTCTGCATACCATACGTGCTTAATAAATACGATGGATTGTTAGCATCGATGAAGTAATCAACAGTAATTCCTTTTGGAGTTTGCCAGTGCTTAGAACAGTGCTTCACACATAGTGAGCGCTTAACAAATACCATCATCATTATTATTAAATCAACCTGTCGTATGTATCTGTCACCTGTGTGTTCAATAGAACTAATATGTGCAGCAGTCTGGCACGTCTTGACTTATACCGTCGATTCGCCTCTGAGCCATAGCGACTCCATGGACGCATCTCTCCCAGAATGCCCCACCTCCATCGACAAGTGTTCTGGTACTGTATCCATAGAGTTTTCTTGGTAAAAATAGAGAAGTGGTTTACCATTGCCTTCTTCCACCCAGTAAACCTGAGTCTCCACCCTCGACTATCTCCCCTGCCACTGCTGCCCAGAACAGGTGACTTTTGACTTGGAGCGGATTGCCTTCCACTCGCTAGCCACTGCCCAAGCTAGGAATGGAATGGGATTCCCTCTGCTTGACTCTCCCTCCCTTAGCTGAGAATGGTAGAGTACTGGAAACTCTCCAGGTGTGATCCTGAGAGGGGGCAGGGGTATGTTCCCATCAATTAATCAAACAATGGTATTTACTGAGTACTTAGGGCTCAGTCAATTCCCATTCTACAGATGCGGTATTTGGGGCACAGAGAAGCAAAGTGCCTTGCCCAATGTTACCCAGCAGTCAGGGGGCAGAGCCAGAATTAGAACCCAGGTCCCCGAGCTCATTGTTGGGTAGGGATTGTCTCTGTTGCTGAATTGTACTTTCCAAGCACTTTGTACAGTTCTCTACACATAGTAAGTACTCAATAAATACGATTGAAAGAATGAATTAATTAATAGCAGAGTCAGGATAAGAACCCAGGTCCCCTTACTACTTCCACTACTATTTGCCTCTCCTGGGCCCAGACACACTTTTTCCCCGGAAGGTGATGGGAGAAGATTCCCTTCTCCTCCTCCCCTCCAGACCTCTGCCGGCCAAGGTTTGTTCACTGCCTCCCCTGCCCCACCTTGGATACACACATAGCCGCCAACACAACAAATCAGATTGTGGTTCTCAGAGGAAAATGAAACAGACTAAAGTCAGGTTGACTCCAATCAACTCCTTGCCACTAGCTTCAAGGCTTTTAACCAGTGTTCTCCTCCATGTTTCCCTTCCCTCTTCACCAACTCCCCTCCAGCCCTTGGAGACAGATCTGCTCCCTGTGCCTCTCCAAGGACATTCCCTTCTCCAACACATGGCTCAGATCCTTCCTTCTGCCCGAATCTCCCTCTCCCTCTAAATTTGCCCAGATTAATGTTTCCTCTCCCCATGCCGAATCAGCCCAGATGCCACCTTTGCATTTACACATTCAAAACTGCTCATAGCTCTTCCCTACGTATAGATTCACATTACTATGGAAGAAGTTATTAAGCTGTGCATTCACATCTTCATGCTTATTTCCCCCTAGATGTAAATTATTTTGGATCAGTCTTGCCCAGCAGACTGGTATGTCCAGGAGAGAAAGGACTGAATCTCTTACCTCCATTGTGTTCACCCAACATTTCTGTATGGAGGAGTTGATGATAGTGCTCGTGTTCTAGAACCAATCACGCTTTCTCATTCCCTCCCTGTCATTTCTCACCAGAAACATTTTCTGAGATCCAGAACCCACTCCTGGCCGAGGTGACCACAGCACAATGCTGACGCTGTGCAGCAGGGCCCCAGCCAGAAATGTTAGTTGGATGGAGGTGGATGAGGAAGGGGAGACGAGTGATGGTTGGGACCACTGCACTGTCAAATACTTACCCTCCTGAAAGCCCTCCTGCCCCTAAAGTCCGACACTGGCCCCATGTGTGAGCATTTCCCCTGAATGGCTCCATCTGTTGCATCCCCATCATGGTCTCTCCCTCCCCCTCCAACACTCCCTGGTCACACTGACTGGGGCAGCGTAAGGCTGCAGGGCTCTGACCTCTGCTAGCTTGGGATGGTCCTCTCTCCACTCCAGTTCTTGGGTGCAGCTGTCTATGAAGGAAGGGACAGCATGGCACCCTCAGCCCCTCTCTTATCTCTTGTGGACAGGGGGATGTTCTTCAGGGAATCCCCCATCCCTAAAGATAAAGCAGCCACTGCTCCATGGGGAACCCCTGGAGGATCAACTCAGGTGGGACCTCGTGTCCTGGCCGTTGCCTAAATCCTCTGCCTGTGAGGTCCCTGAGGTCCTACGGAGATAAATGCACAGTTCCTAAAGCTGCAGCAATGGTGCTGCACCCCAGGGTTCCCATGGAAACAACAGCATCTGCATCCCAACATCCCAACTGTTTCTAATATTACTGACAATCTACATCAACTGTGGGTGGTTTCAGCTTCATCTCATATACCACCTTAGACAGCTTCTCATTCAGTCAGTCAATTGTTCAATTTCATTTTCTGACACCTTATGATTTCAAAGCTTGAGAGAGCAAGAGATTCCTCTGAATAGATCTTCTGATCTGCCCCCAGTCTGAGTTGGGTGGGGCAGGGGACTGAGGTTTTGAGAATGGGATGATGAGAAGGAGAAATTCCTGGCTTGAGAAAGAATAAGAAGCAAATGGTTCCTCCTGTTGTGATGACTTACTAACCTGGGTTCTGGAAATTGGAGTTCCAAACTGCTACCTTGCTGGTTCAATCTCTCATCCTATCCCGACTGGATTACTGCACCAGCCTCCTCTCTGATCTCCCATCCTCCTGTCTCTCCCTGGTTTAGTGTATACTTCATTCTGCTGCCCAGATTTTCTCTGTACAGAAACACTCTGGGCATGTCACTCTCGGCCTCAAAAATTTCCACTGGTTTCCTGTCAACCCACGCATCATGCAAAAACCCTTCACTCCCAGCTTCAAGACTCTCCAACACCTCACCCCCACCTACATCACTTCCCTTCTTTCCTTCTACAGCCCAGCCTGCACCCTCCGCTCCTCTGCCACTATCCTCCACTCTGTGCCTCGTTCTTGCCCGTCCCGCCGTCGACCCCTGGCCCACGTCCTTCCCATGGCCTGGAATGCCCTCCCTCCCCACGTCCGCCAAGCTAGCTCTCTTCTTCCCTTCAAAGCCCTACTGAGAGCTCACCTCCTCCAGGAGGCCTTCCCAGACTGAGCCCCCTTTTTCCTCTCCTCCACCCCATCCCCCCTACCCTACTTCCTTCCCCTCCCCACAGCACTGGTATATATTTGTAAGGATTTATGACTCTATTCATTTTACTTGTACATATGTACTACTCTATTTTGTTAATGATGTGCATATAGCTATAATTCTATTTATTCTGACAGTTTTGACACTTGTCTACATGTTTTGTTTTGTTGTCTGTCTCCCCCTTGTAGACTGTGAGCCCGTTGTTGGGTAGGGACCGTCTCTATATGTTACCGACTTGTACTCCCCAAGTGCTTAGTCCAGTGCTCTGCACACAGTAAGTGCTCAATAAATACAATTGAATGAATGGAGATCCCTCAGTGAATGTCTCTATTGCTTTTCAAACACGATGATTATAATTATTTTTATTATTCGGTGTTAACAATTTCTGTGTCAAAGTCTGTGCCACGTGATGATAAATAATTCAATCGATCAATGGTATTTGTTGAGTGTTTACTGTGTGCATTACATTGTACTAAGCACTTTGAAGTATACAATACAATGGAGTTGGTAGATCCAATCCGTGCCCACAATGAGCTTACAGCCCAAAGATTCATTCATTCATTCAATTGTATTTATTGAGCGCTTACTGTGTGCAAAGCACTGTACTAAGCGCTTGAGAAGTACAAGTTGGCGACATATAGAGATGGTCCCTACCCAACAACGAGGTCACAGTCTAGAAGGGGGAGACAGACAACAAAACAAAACATGTGGACAGGTATCACATCATCAGAATAAATACAATTAAGGCTAAATGCACATCATTAACAAAATAAATAGAATAGTAAATATGTGCAAGTAAAATAGAGGAATATATCTGTACAAACATATATACAGGTGCTGTGGGGAGGAGAAGGAGGTAGGAAGATGAAATTACAGTCCAAAGAGACACGTTTCCTGTCCCACAGGGGCTCAGAGTGTAAGAGGAACTAAGATCCCAGGAATGGTAAGACACCAACCCCAGGTCACACAGCCGGACAGGGGCCGAGCTGGGATTAGAACTCAGGTCATGTGACACCCATTCACATGCCATTGAGCCATGAGGCTTGCTAGAGAATGCCTTGCCACTCATGACCTAATCTTATCAGCCAACCTCCCGGACCTTGACAAATCCTGAATATACGGACTTGTTCTTTGGGACTCTGGGTCAGTGATATATATGGATACGTCTAAGGGCAATTCCTCTTTTAAAGGGGTGGTAGGGGATTATTAGTACATGGACACAGACATTTTGTCCCAGAATGGATGCTGGGGGAATGTCCCCTTTAGGATCCTGCCCAGGGCAGCCTTCAGGTCCCTGTTCCTCAGGCTGTAGATAAGGGGGTTCACAGTGGGGGGCACCACGGTATAGGACATGGAAACCAGCAGATCCAGAGCCGAGGGTGAGTCTGAAGGTGGTCTGAGATAGGCAAATGCTCCAGTAACGAGAAAAATGATGATGACAGTGAGATGGGGCAGGCAGGTGGAGAAGGCTTTGGTTCGGCCCTCGGAGGACGGCATCCTCAGCACGGCTGAGAAGATGAAGATGTAGGAGAGGAAGATGTAAATGAAGCAGACAATATTTAAGATGAACCCACCAGCCACACTCACGTCAATGGCAATGTGGACTTCAGAGCAGGTGATCTTCAGCAGAGGGGGGACGTCACAGAAGAACTGCTCAACAATATTGGACTCACAAAAAGTCAGTGAGAAAGTGGAAGCTGAAAGCAAGACTCCAAACAGACCCCCACTGAGCCATGACGCTGCTAGTATGCTAGTGCATGGTGCTAGTATGCACACACAGACTGTTTTGTTCATGATGAGCTCATAGTGCAGCGGGGAGCAGATGGTGGCATAGCGGTCATAAGACATTGCAGTGAGGAGAAAAAACTCTGAAGCGGCAAACAAGATCACTAGGAAGAGCTGTGAGACACAACCCAGAAAGGAGATGGAGCTGTCACTGGTCAAGGAGTTGACAATGGATTTGGGGACCGTTGTAGAAATGTAGCAGAGGTCTATGAAGGACAAGTTCTTGAGAAAGAAGTACATGGGGGTGCGGAGACGCTGGTCGAGGGTGGTGACAGCAACGATGAGGAGATTCCCCAGAAGAGCCGCCAGGTAGACAAGGAGGAACAGCGTGGCATAGACCAGCTGCAGCTCCTGGATGTCAGAGAACCCTAGGAGGAGGAATTCAGTCACAGTGGAGATGTTGGTCATTTCTGGGAGATGATGCCGGCTCCCTGGAAAGGAAGAGGGGAACTTCAATTTAGAATCACTGGCATTCCCTCCAGACTGTAAGTTCCTTTTGGGCAGGTAACACTTCTACAAATGATGTCATATTGTACTCTCTCAAGCACTTAGTACAGTGCTCTACACACTGTAAGTGATCAGTAAATAGGATTGCTTCCCATTCTAATAAATAAAGCAGTTGTATTCATTGCTCACCTGTAGAGTTCAATAGTATTGATACATGTAGAGGCATAAACCCATCAATCAATAGCTCAATGGTATTTACTGAATACTCATTGTGTGCAGAGCACTGTACTAAGTGCTTGGGAGAGTTCAATCCAACGGAGTTGGCAGCTATTTTCCTGCCCATCAGGAGGCAACAGTCTAGGAGGTAGACTCTGCATACCATACGTGCTTAATAAATATGATGGATTGATAGCATCGATGAAGTAATCAACACTAATTCCTTTAGGAGTTTGTCAGCGCTTAGAACAGTGCTTCACACATAGTGAGCGCTTAACAAATACCATCATCATTATTATTAAATCAATCTGTTGTATTTATCTGTCACCTGTAGTGTTCAGTAGGATTAATATGTGCAGCGGTCTGGCGTGTCTTGACGTATGCTGTCGATTCGCCTCCGAGCCATAGCGACTCCATGGACGCATCTCTCCCAGAATGCCCCACCTCCATCGACAAGTGTTCTGGTACTGTATCCATAGAGTTTTCTTGGTAAAAATAGAGAAGTGGTTTACCATTGCCTTCTTCCACCCAGTAAACCTGAGTCTCCACCCTCGACTATCTCCCCTGCCACTGCTGTCCAGAACAGGTGCCTTTTGACCTGGAGCGGATTGCCTTCCACTCGCTAGCCACTGCCCAAGCTAGGAATGGAATGGGTATCCCTCTTCTTGACTCTTCCTCCCTTGCCTGAGACTGGTAGGGTACTGGAAACTCTCCAGGCATGATCCTGAGAGGGGGCAGGGGTAAGTAGCCATCAGTGAATCAAGCATTGGTATTTACGGAGCACTTAGGGCTCAGTCTTAATTCCCATTTTACAGATGCGGTATTTGTGGCACAGAGAAGCAAAGTGCCTTGAGCAACATCACCCAGCAGTCAAGGGGCAGAGTCAGGATTAGAACCCAGGTCCCCGAGCTCGTGGTTGGGTAGGGATTGTCTGTCTGTTGCCGAATTGTACTTTCCAAGGACTTAGTACAGTTCTCTGCACACAGTAAGTGCCCAATCACTACGATTGAATGAATGAATAAATGAATGAATGAATGAATAGCAGTCAGGATTAGAACCCAGGTCCCCTTACTACTGCCACTACTCTTTGCCTCTCCCCGGGCCCAGACACACTGTTTCCCTGGAAGATGATGGGAGAAGATTCCCTTCTCCTCCTCCCCTCCAGCCCTCCGCCAGCCAGGGTTTGCTCACTGCCTCCCCGGCCCCACCTTGGACACACACACAGCCGCCGACACAACCAATCTGATTGTGGTTCTCAGAGGAAAATGAAACAAACTGAAGTCTGGTTGACTACAGTCAACTCCCTGCCACTGTCTTCAGGCTTTTGACTGGTATTCTCCTCCGTGTTTCCCTTTCCCTCTTTACCAACTACCCTGCAGCCCTTAGAAATAGATCTTCTCCCTTTTCCTCTCCTCCTCCTCTTCTCCTCCCCCAATCCTCCCCCTGCCCTACCCCCTTCTCCTCCTCACAGTACTCATGTATGTTTGTACATATTTATTACTCTATTTATTTTATTAATGATGTGTATATAGCTATAATTCCATTTATTCTGATGGCATCGTCACCTGTCTACTTGTTTTGTTTTATTGTCCGTCTTCCCCTTCTAGACTGTGAGCCCGTTATTGGGTAGGTTCCTTCTCTATATGTTGCCGATTTGTACTTCCCAAGCACTTAGTACACTGCTCTGCACACAGTAAGCACTCAGTAAATACAATTGAATGAATGAAAAGGACATTCCCTTCTCCAACACATGGCTTAGATCCTTCTTTCTTCCCGAATCTCTGTCTCCCTTCAATTTTGCCCAGATTTATGTTTCTTCTCCCCACGCCGAATCAGGCCAGATACCACCTCTGCATGTACATATTCACAACTGCTCATTGTAGTTCCCCACTTATAGATTCACATTACTAAGTACTTATTAAGCTGTGCATCCACCTTTCCATTTTTATTTCCCCCTAGCTGTAAATTCTTTTTGATCAGTCTAGCCCAGCAGACTGGTAAGTCCAGGAGGGTAGGTACTGAATCTCTTACCTCCAGTGTGTTCACCCAACATTCCTGCAAGGAGGAGTTGATGATAGTGCTGGTGGTCTAGAACTAATCACACTCTCTCATTCCCTCCCTGTCATTTCTCACCAGAAACATTTTCTGACATCCAGGACATACACCAGGCCAAAGTAACCACAGCATAATGCTGACGCTGTGCAGCAAGGCCCCAGCTGGACATGTTAGCTGGATGGAGGTGGATGAGGAAGGGGGGACGAGTGATGGTTGGGGCCACTGCACTGTCAAATACTTACCTCCCGAAAGCCCCCCTGCATCTTTGAGGATGTAGCCCTGCCCCAAAGTCTGACACTGGCCCCATGTGTGAGCATTTCCCCTGAATGGCTCCATCTGTTGCAACCTCATCATGGTCTCTCCCTCCCCCTCCAACACCACCTGGTCACACTTACTGGGACAGCTTAAGGCTGTAGGGCTCTGACCTCTGCTAGCTTGGGATGGTCCTCCCTCCACTCTAGTTCTTGGGTGCAGCTGGCTATGAAGGAAGGGACAGCATGGCACCCTCAGCCCCTCTCTGATCTCCTCTGGGCAGGGAAATGTTTTTAAGAGAGTCCCCCATCCCCAAAGATAAAGAAGCCACTGCTCTGTGGGGAACCCCTGGAGGATTAACTCAGATGGGACCTCGTGTCCTGGCCGATGCCAAAATCCTCTGCCTGTGAGGTCCCTGAGGTCCTGCGGAGATAAATGCCCAGTCCCTAAAGCTGCAGCAATTGTGCTGCAGCCCAGGGTTCCCATGGAAACAACCGCATCTGCATCCCAACAGTTTCTAATATTACTGACAATCTACACCAACTGTGGGTGGTTTCAGCTTCATCTTATATACCACCTTAGACAGTCAGCTTCTCATTCAGTCAGTCAATTGATCGATTTCATTTTCTGACACCTTCTGATTTCAAAGCTCGAGACAGCTAGAGATTCCTCTGAATCCATCCTCTGATCTGCCCCCAGGCTGAGTGGGGTGGGGCAGGGGACTGAGGTTTTGAGAATGGGATGATGGGAAGGAGAAATTCCTGGCTTGAGAAAGAATGAGAAGCAAATGGTTCCTCCTGTTGTGATGACTTATTAACCTGGGTTCTGGAAACTAGAGTTCCAAAACGCTACCTTGCTGGTTCAATCTCTCCTCCTATCCTGACTGGATTACTGCACCAGCCTCCTCTCTGGTCTCCCATCCTCCTGTCTCTCCCTGGTTCAGTCTATACTTCATTCTGCTACCCGGATTTTCTCTGTACAGAAACGCTCTGGGCATGTCACTCCCCTCCTCAAAAATCTCCAGTGGTTGCCTGTCAACCTACGCATCATGCAAAAACCCCTCACTCCCAGCTTCAAGGCTCTCCATCACCTCGCCCCCTCCTACCTCACCTCCCTTCTCTCCTTCTACAGCCCAGCCTGCGCCATCCGCTCCTCCGCTGCTTACCACCTCATTGTGCCTGGTTCTTGCCTGTCCCGCCGTCAACCCCTGGCCCATGTCCTTGCCCCCGGCCTGGAATGCCCTCCCTCCACATATCTACCAAACTAGCTCTCTTCCTCCCTTCAAAGCCCTACTGAGAGCTCACCTCCTCCAGTAGGCCTTCCCAGACTGAGCCCCCTTTTTCCTCTCCCCTGCCCTACCTCCTTCCCCTCCCCATAGCACTTGTTTATATTTGTACAGATTTATTACTCTATTTATTTTACTTGTACCTATCTGCTACTCTATTTTGCTAATGATGTGCATGTAGCTATAATTCTATATATTCTGACAGTTTTGACACCTGTCTACATGTTTTGTTTTGTTGTCTGTCTCCCCCTTGTAGACTGTGAGCCCGTTGTTGGGTAGGGACCGTCTCTATATGTTGCCGACTTGTACTCCCCAAGCACTTAGTACTGTGCTCTGCACTCAGTAAGCGCTCAATAAATATAATTGAATGAATGGAGTTCCATCAGTGAAAGCCTCTATCGCTTTTCAGACACCATTATTATAATTATTTTTATTATTCGGTGTTATCAATTTCTGTGTCAAAGTCTGTGCCACGTGATGATAAATAATTCAATTGATCGATGGTATTAGTTGAGTGTTTACTGTGTGCATTACATTGTACTAAGCGCTTTGAAGAGTACAATACAATGGAGTTGGTAGATACAATCCATGCCCACAATGATCTGACAGCCCAAAAATGAAATTACAATTCAAATAGACACGTTTCCTGTCCCACAGGGGCTCAGAATGTAAGAGGAAGTAAGAGCCCAGGGACGGTAAGACACTAAGGCCAGGTCACACAGAAGTCCAGTGGCCGAGCTGGGATTAGAACTCAGGTCACGTGACACCCATTCACATGCCATTGAGCCATGAGGCCTCCTAGGGAATGCACTGCCACTCATGACCTAGTCTTATCAGCCAACCTCCCAGACCTTGACAAATCCTGAATATCCAGACTTGTTCTTTGGGCCTCTGGGTCAGTGATATATTTGCACTTGTCTGAGGGCAATTCCTCTTTTAAAGGGGTGGTAGAGGATTATTGGTACCTGGACACAGACATTTTGTCCCAGAATGGATACTGGGTGAATGTCCCCTTTAGGAACCTGCCCAGGGCAGCCTTCAGGTCCCTGTTCCTCAGGCTGTAGATAAGGGGGCTCACAGTGGTGGGGGGGGCACCACGGTGTAGGACATGGAAACCAGCAGATCCAGAGCCGAGGGAGAGTCTGAAGGTGGTTTGAGATGGGCAAATGCTGTGGTAAAGAGAAAAATGATGATGACAGTGAGATGGGGCAGGCAGGTGGAGAAGGCTTTGGTTCGGCCCTTGGCGGACGGCATCCTCAGCACGGCTGAGAAGATGCGGACATAGGAGAAGATGATGAAAAAAAAACAGATGTGCCATCTAAGACTATCACAATAGCCACACTCACATTTATGGCAATGTGGTCCTCTGAGCAGGAGCTCTTCAGCAGAGGGGGGACGTCACAGAAGAACTGCTGGACAGCATTGGACCCACAAAAGTTCAGGGAGAAGGTAGAAGCTGAAAGCCAGACTCGAAACAGATCCACTGAGCCATGATGCTGCTACTAAGCGCACACAGGCTGTTTTGTTCATGATGAGCTCATAACACAAGGGGGAGCAGATGGCGGCATAGCGGTCATGAGACATTGCAGTGAGGACAAATAGCTCTGAAGCACCAAAGAAGATCAGTAGGAAGAGCTGTGAGACACCACCCAGAAAGGAGATGGAGCTGTCACTGGTCAGGGAGCTGACAATGGATTTGAGTACCTTTGCAGAAATGTAGCAGAGGTCTACAAAGGGCAGGTTTTTGAAAAGAAGAACATAGGGGTGTGGAGACACTGGTCGAGGGTGGTGACAGCAACAATGAGGAGATTCCCCAGAAGGGCCATTAGGTAGACAAGGAGGAACAATGTGGCATGGAGCAGCTGCAGTTCCTGGATGTCAGAGAACCCCAGGAGGAGGAACTCAGTCACAGTGGAGACGTTGGTCATTTCTGGGAGTTGACGTTGACTCCCTGCAAAGGAAGAGAGACACTTCAATTTAGAAACATTGGCTTTCCCTCTAAACCGTAAGTTACTTGAGGGCAGGGGACATGTCTACCAACCATATCAAATTGTACTCTCTCAAGCAGTTAGTACAGTGCGCCACAGATGATAAATGCTTAATAAATATGATTGATAGCATCAATGAAGGAATCAACACAACTTCCCTTAGAAGTAAATCAATCCATTGGATTTATTTATCACCTATAGCGTTCCATAGAATTAATATGTGCAGGGGTCTAGCATGTCTTGTCTTATGCCGTCGAGTCGTCTCCAACCCGTAGCAATTCCATGGACGCATCTCTCCCAGCATGCCCCACCTCCATCTGCAAGCGTTCTGGTAGTGGATCCATAGAGGTTTCTTGGTAAAAATGGAGAAGTGGTTACCATTGCCTTCTTCCACCCAGTAAACCTGATTCTCCACCCTCGACTCTCTCCCCTGCCACTGCTGCCCAGAACAGGTGCCTTTTGACTTGTAGCTGATTGCTTTCCTCTCACTAGCCACTGCCCCAGCTATGAATGGAATGGGTATGCCTCTGCTGGATTCTCCCTCCCTTGGCCGAGACTGGTAGGGTACTGGAAACTCTCCAGGTGTGATCCTGAGAGGGGCAGGGGTATTTACCCATCAAGTAATCTAGCAGTGTCATTTACTGAGCACTTACCATTTGCAGAGCACTGTACTAAGCCCTTGGGAGAGTACAATCCTAAAGAGTTAGTAGACACATTCCCTGACAACCAGGAGCTTACAGTCTAGAGGGGGCACTAATATGACTGTTGATTGTATGGTGCATAAAAAGGGGCAACAGCAGAGAAACGGCAACAGCAATAAAATACAGAATATAGTATGCGGCAAAGTGCATACTCCCAAGGCTTGCAAGTCTATGTTGCACAATACTGTATAGAATGTAACTAAACATAACTGACTGTGGTATGCTTCATAATTTATAACTGTATGTTGTGCTTTATGGGAAGATGGTGCTTAGACAACTAGAGTCCTTCAAGGTCCTAGATTAGGGTGACAGATTTATAGCATGACAGAGAGAGGGAAGGGGAGGAAGGTTTGCTTGAAGTCTACAGTGGAAATAAAGAAGTAACTGTGTCGAAGTACAGAGGCCAACTTGAGGAGACATCACTTGCCAGATTGCAACAGTGGCATGAGGGCTGGATGACCTCATCAACAGCTAAGGTGGGACACTGGTAACATAGAGAACGGTTGGACATCCAGTGTTAATATTGGAGACCAATTGATATGAGGGTGGTGGTATTGTTGTGGGTTTATTCTCTAGTAGTTCTGGAGAGTGTATCCATGGATGTGCCTTTCTTGATGTGTGACAACAATAATCCTGCTTTGGGGAACTTCTGAGTGCCTCCTTGTTGTGGTTTTGTGGCGTGACCACCGGAGCTAATGTTCATATGATCCTTTCCCTCACGGGGCTTCCATTCTATTGTGGCGGGGCCTAGTGGAAAGATCCTAGGCCCGGGAGTCAGAGGATCTGAGGTGTAGTCCTGGCTCTGCCACTTTCCTGCTGTGTCACCTTAGGCATGTAACTTTGCTCTACCTCAGTTCCCTCATCTGTAAAATGGGGATTCAATTCTTCTCCTTTAAACTTAGACCCTGAGCCCCACGGGAGATGTACACTGTGTCTGACTCGATTATCGTGAGCTGAACCCAGCCCTCAATATTTTGATCAGACTATTGTAATATCTTTATAAATACCACAATTAGCATTATGAGTGATGGCCCGAGAGGCCCGCCCGCCCACCCGCCATCACACCGCGTGGCCCCTGCTGCTCCCGGAAGGCTCCTCTCCTCCGAGCGCCGCCATAGACGCCCCCTGCTTCCACCCCCACCCACTTAAGCGACCTTCCTTATAGTGCCCACCAATCCCTCTTCCTGGTCCGGTCCGCCATAGACGCCATAGACTCCCCCCGCCACACCCCGGGAAAAAGGCCCTTGTTATCACCAAGTTACATTAACGACAACCTCATTCGCACCTACTCAGCCTTCCTGTCCCGCCATCGACCCCCGGCACATGTCCTCCCCAGGGCCTGGAATGCCCTCCCTCTGCCCATCCGCCAAGCTAGCTCTCTTCCTCCCTTCAAGGCCCTACTGAGAGCTCATCTCCTCCAGGAGGCCTTCCCAGACTGAGCCCCTTCCTTCCTCTCCCCCTCGTCCCCCTCTCCACCCCCCGCATCTTACCTCCTTCCCTTCCCCACCGCACCTGTATATATGTATATATGTTTGTACATATTTATTACTCTATTTATTTATTTATTTATTTTACTTGTACCTATCCATTCTATTTTATTTTGTTAGTATGTTTGTTTTTGTTCTCTGTCTCCTCCTTCTAGACTGTGAGCCCACTGTTGGGTAGGGACTGTCTCCATATGTTGCCAGCTTGTACTTCCCAAGCGCTTAGTACAGTGCTCTGCACACAGTAAGTGCTCAATAAATACGATTGATTGATTGATTGAGTGGAGAAGGCAGAAACTAAAATAAATTACAGATAGGAGAAGGCCAGAGAGGAGCCCAGATAGCTCAGTCGGTAGAGCATCAGACTTTTAATCTGAGGGTCCAGGGTTCAAGTCCCTGTTCAGGTGGATAAGCTTTTTATTTGTCAAATGGGATTGAGACTGTGAGCCCCACGTGGGTAAGGGAGTGTGTCCAATCTGATTTGCTTGTATCCACCCCGGCGCTTCGTACATTGCCTGGTACTTAGGAAATACCATAATCATTCATTATTATTAAAGATGTGGTATTTGTTAAACATTTACTCCATACCATGCACTGTACTAAGTGCCAGGGTAGAGAAACTTTTTCTGGGTCAGATATAGTACCTGTCCCACACCTGGGCTCAGATTCTAAGACTGAGGGAGATCAGGGATTGCGTTCCCATTTTCCAGATGAGGTAACCGAGGCCCAGAGAAGTGTAGTGACTGGCCCAAAGTCACATGGCTAGCAAGTGTGGCTCAGTGGAAAGAGCACGGTCTTGGGAGTCAGAGGTCATGAGTTCTAATCCCAGCTCTGCCACTTATCAGCTGAGTGACTTCGGGCCAGTCACTTCACTTCTCTGTGCCTCGGTTCCCTCATCTGTAGAAGGGAATTAAGACTGTGAGCCCCATGTGGGGCAACCTGATTATCTTGTATCCCCCCCAGCACTTAGAACAGAGCCTGGCACATAGTAAGCACTTAACAAATGCCATTATTATTATGATTATTATTATTATCAAGAGATGCACATGATGGCTATGAATTGCTCTCGATGATTTTATAATACTTCGACAAAAAAACACCCTCATATGTAAACACACTTATCATGGAGATATACGCAACCACACACACACACACACACACACGGCCACTCAGGCACACACACACACACACACACACACACGCGCGCGCGCGCGCGCGCGCGCTTCAACTGACTGCGGTTACTTACACATAAACACACACAACCACACAAACCCACACCTATTTAGCCACTCATTTACTCATTTAACTATTTGCTAAAGCATCACTCCCCCGACTCAGAATAGTACCTTGAGAGTTTCCAGTACTCTTCCAGTTTTGGCTATGGGAGGGAGAGTCAAGCAGAGGCATAGCCATTCCATTCCTATTTTGCGCAGTGGCTAGTGAGTGGAAGGCAAACTGTTACAAGTCAAAACTCACCCAGGCTGGGCAGCAGCGGCAAGGGAGAGAGTCGAGGGCGGAGACTCAAGTTTACTGCAGGGAAGAAGGCAATGGTATACCACTTCTGTATTTTTACCAAGAAAACTCTATGGATAAACTTGAAGATGGAGAATGGAGTGTTCTGGGAGAGATGTGCCCATTGATAGGTCGGAGACGACTCGACAGCATAAGACAAGACAAAGCATCGCTAAGACAGCATCTCTCCTCTCTTCCAAACCTTTCACATGCACCACGTATCTTTTCACACGAAACAAAAACACCTCACAATTAGCTTCCAGGCTTTCTACCATGTGAGACCCCCCTCCCCCCACCAGCCCCTGTCCATCTCCTCCATTCAGTTCCTCTTCTTTGTTCCCAAGCCAACCTTCAAGTTGTAACTCACTCTTGATTCTCCCATCTCCATCCCTTGACTCACTGTTCCCCTAGCCTGGGCCAGGAATTCTTTTCTTTTTTTTTGGTACATGGTAAGAGCTTACTACTTACCCAGTGCTTAGAACAGTGCTTTGCACATAGTAAGCACTTCGTAAATGCCATCCTTATTATTATTATTACCAGGCACTGTACTAGTCACTGGAGTGGAGACAAGCTAATCAGGTTGGACACAGTCCATGTTCCACATGGGGCTCACGGTCTTAATCCCCATTTTACAGATGAGATAACTGAGGCACAGAGAATTGAAGTGATTTACCAAAGTGACTTCCCTCCTCCTTTCCATATCAGACAGACCACAGTTTTCCCCACATTCAGAGTCCTGCTAAATCTTACCTCCCCTAACCAGCTTCCTCTAATTAATTTCCCAGCACCTTAACCCATATCATTCCTACAGGATACTCTGGCTTGAATGTGGTGACTTGCATCCTCTTTACACTCATCAACAAATGAATTCTCAGTGCTGTAAGTATTTTTATTTTCATCTCCTTGTAGACAAGCAATGGGTCACTTGCTTTCAAACTTTGCCAACACCTAGTCCAATACACCACTTCAAATGGGTGCTCAATAAATACTTTTCTTAAAAAATCGTGTTTGCTAAGTGCTTTCTAGGTGCCAGGCACTATACTAAGTACTGGGGAAGATACAAGAAAATTGGGCAGACACAGTCCCTATCTCATCTAGGGCTCAGTCTTAATTCCCATTTTACAGATGGGGTATTCCGAGGCACAGAGAAGCAAAGTGCCTTGCCCAGCGTCACCCAGCAGACAAGGGTCAGAGCCAGGATTAGAACCCAGGTCCCTGAGCCCATTTTTGGGTAGGGATTCTCTCTATCGGTTGCCAAATTGTGCTTTCCAAGGGCTTAGTACAGAGCTCTGCACATAGTAAGCGCTCAATCAATAAGATTGAATGAATTAATTAATTAATAGCAGAGTCAGGATTTGAACACAGGTCCCCTTACTGCTACCACTACTGTTTACCTCTCCCTGGGCTCAGACACACTTTTTGCCTGGAAGGTGATGGGAGAAGATTCCCTTCTCCTCCTCCCCTCCAGACCTCCGCCAGCCAAGGTTTGCTCACTGCCTTCCCTGCCCCACCTTGGATACACACACAGCTGCCAACACAACAAATCTGACTGCGGTTCTCAGAGGAAAATGAAACAGACTGCAGTCTGGTTGACTCCAATCAACTCCTTGCCACTAGCTTCAAGGCTTTTGACCGGTGTTCTCCTCCGTGTTTCCCTTCCCTCTTCACCAACTCCCGTCCAGGCCTTAGAAACAGATCTGCTCCCTGTGCCTCTCTAAGGACATTCCCTTCTCCAACACATGGCTTAGATCCTTCCTTCTGCCTGAATCTCCCTCTCCCTTCAAACTTGCCCAGATTAATGTTTCTCCTTCCCATGCCATATCAGCCCTGATACCACCTCTGCATTTACACATTCACAACTGCTCACAGCTCTTCCGTACCGATAGATTCACATGACTATGTAAGCACTTATTAAGCTGTGCATCCACCTTTCCATTCTTATTTCCCCCTAGCTGTAAATTCTTTTCAATCGGTCTAGCCCAGCAGACTGGTAAATCCAGGAGGGAAGGAAAGAATCTCTTACCTCCATTGCGTTCACCCGGCATTCCTGCACTGAGGAGTTGATGATAGTGCTATTGGTCTAGAACCAATCACATTCTCTCATTTCCTCCCTGTCATTTCCCACCAGAAACATTTTCTGACGTCCAGGACCCACTACTGGCCAAAGTGCCGACCCTGTGCTGAAGGGCCCCAGCCAGGCAAGCGGCTTCCATTTTAGCTGGATGGAGGTGGATGAGGAAGGGGAGATGAGTGATGGTTGGGGCCACTGCACTGCCAAATATTTACCCTCCCGAAAACCCATCTGCCCCTCTGGGGAGGTAGCTCTGCCCCAAAGTCCGACACTGGCCCCGTGCGTGAGCATTTCACCTGAATGGCTCCATCTCTTGCATCCCCATCATGGTCTTTGCCTCCTCCTCCCCCGGGTCACACTCACTGGGGCAGCATATCAGAGAGAGCCCCTGCTCTCTCTCCCTCCCTTCAGGCTTGTGTCTCCTCCAGTCTTCAGGACATCTCCATCTGGATGTCTGACTGCCATCTAAAACTCAGTATGTCCAAGACTGAACTCCTTATCTTCCCTCCCAAACTCTGCTCTCTCCCTGACTTTCCCATCACTGTAGACGTCACTACCATCCTTCCCGTCTCACAAGCCCGCAAACTTGGTGTCATCCTCGACTCTGCTCTCTCATTCACCCCTCACATCCAATCTGTCACCAAAACCTGCCGGTCTCACCTCCGCAACATCGCCAAGATCTGCCCTTTCCTCTCCATCCAAACCGCTACCCTGCTGGTTCAATCTTTCATCCTATACCGACTGGATTACTGCATCAGCCTCCTCTCTGATGTCCCAACCTCCTGTCTCTCCCCACTTCAGTCTGCACTTCATGCCGCTGCCCGGATCATCTCTGTGCAGAAATGCTCTAGGCATGTTACTCCCCTCCTCAAAACTCTCCAGTGGCTACCAGTCAACCTACGCATCAGGCAAAAACTCCTCACTCTCGGCTTCAAGGCTCTCCATCACCTCGCCCCCTTCTACCTCACCTTCCCTTCTTTCCTTCTACAGCCCAGCCCGCACCCTCCGGTCCTCTGATACTAACCTCCTCTCTGTGCCTTGTTCTCGCCCGTTCCGCCGTCGACCCCCGGGTGTGGAGACTTCCTCCCCCTGGCCTGGAATGCCCTCCCTCCGCACATATGCCAAGCTAGCTCTCTTCCTCCCTTCAAAGCCCTACTGAGAGCTCACCTCCTCCAGGAGGCCTTCCCAGACTAAGCCCCCTCCTTCCTCTCCCCCTCCCCATCCCCCCGCCCTACCTCCTTTCCCTCCCTACAGCACCTGTATATATGTTTGTACAGATTACTACTCTATTTATTTTACTTGTGCATATTTACTATTCTATTTATTTTATTTTGTTAATGATGTGCATCTAGCTTTACTTCTATCTCTTCTGATGACTTGACACCTGTTCACATGTTTTGTTTTGTTGTCTGTCTCCCCCTTCTAGACTGTGAGCCTGTTGTTGGGTAGGGACCGTCTCTATATGTGGCCAATTTGTACTTCCCAAGCACTTAGTACAGTGCTCTGCACAAAGTAAGCGCTCAGTAAATACGATTGAATGAATGAATGAATGAATGAATGGAGGGCTCTGACCTCTGCTGGGTTGGGATGGACCTCTCTCCACTCCAGTTCTTGGGTGCAGCTGGCTAGGAAAGAAGGGACAGCATGGCAACTTCAGCCCCTCTCTGATCTCCTATGGGCAGGGAGATGATCTCCAGAGAGTCCCCCATTCCCAAAGATGAAGCAGCCAATGTTCCGCAGGGATCCCCTGGAGGGCCAACTCAGGTGGGACCTCGTGTCCTGGCCAATGTCGAAAACCTCTGCCTGTGAGGTCCCTGAGGTCCTGTGGAGATAAATGCCCAGTCCCTAAAGCTAGAGAATGGTGCAGCACCCCAGGGTTCCCATGGAAACAACAGCATCTGCATCCCAACATCACAACTACTTCTAAAGTTACTGACAATCTACATCAACTGTGTGGTTTCAGCTTCATATCATATACCACCTTGTACAATCAGTTTCTCATTCAATCCGTAAATTGATCGATTTCATTCTCTGACATGTTCTGATTTCAAAGCTCGAGAGAGCAAGAGATTCCTCTGATTCCATCCTCTGATACTCCCCCAAGCCAAGTGGGTTGGGGCAGGGGACTGAGGTTTTGAGAATTGGATGATGGGAAGGAGAAATTCCTGGCTTGAGGAAGAATTATATGGAAATGGCTCCTCCTGTTGTGATGCTTACTCACCTCTGTTCTGGAAACTAGAGTTCCATCAGTGAATGCCCCTGTCTCCTCTCAAGATAAGACCTAGTCTTATCAGCCAACCGCCCTAACCTGGACAAATCTTGAATAGCCCGACTTGTTGTTTGGGCCTCTGGGTCAGTGGTATATATTGTTATGTCTAAGGTCAATTCCTCTTTTAAAGGGTGGTAGGGGATTATTGGTACCTGGACACAGACATTTTGTCCCAGAATGGATGCTGGGGGAATGTCCCCTTTACGATCCTGCCCAGGGCCGCCTTCAGCTCCCTGTTCCTCAGGCTGTAGATAAGGGGGTTCACAGTGGGGGGCACCACGGTGTAGGACATGGAAACCAGCAGAACCAGAGCCGAGGGCGAGTCTGAAGGTGGTCTGAGATAGGCAAATGCTGTGGTAAAGAGAAAAATGAGGATGACAGTGAGATGGGGCAGGCAGGTGGAGAAGGCTTTTGTTCGGCCCTCAGAGGACGGCATCCTCAGCACGGCTGAGAAGATGAAGACATAGGAGAGGAAAATGTAAGTGAAGCAGACAGCAGCGAAGAAGAACCCAGCAGCCACACTCACATCAATGGCAATGTGGACTTCGGAGCAGGAGATCTTCAGCAGAGGGGGGACGTCACAGAAAAACTGCTGGACAGCATTGGACCCACAGAAGGTCAAGGAGAAGGTAGAAGCTGAAAGCAAGATTCCAACCAGACCCTCACTGAGCCATGACACTGCTAGTATGCACACACAGGCTGTTTCGTTCATGATGAGCTCATAGCGCAGCGGGAAGCAGATGGCAGCATAGCGGTCATAAGACATTGCAGTGAGGACAAAAAACTCTGAAGCACCAAAGAAGATCGCTAGGAAGAGCTGGGAGACACAACCCAGAAAGGAGATGGAGCTGTCACTGGTCAAGGAGTTGACAATGGATTTGGGGACCGTTGTAGAAATGTAGCAGAGGTCTATGAAGGACAAGTTCTTGAGAAAGAAGTACATGGGGGTGTGGAGACGCTGGTCGAGGGTGGTGACAGCAATAATGAGGAGATTCCCCAGAAGGGCCATTAGGTAGACAAGGCGGAACAGCATGGCATAGACAAGCTGCAGCTCCCGGATGTCAGAGAACCTCAGGAGGAGGAATTGAGCCACGGTGGAGATGTTGGTCATTTCTGGGAGATGATGTTGATTCCCTGGAAAGGAAAAGGGGAACTTCAATTTAGAAACATTGGCATTCCCTCCAGACTGTACATCCTTTGGGGGTAGGTAACACTTCTACAAATTATATCACATTGTACTCTATCAAGCACTTAGTACAGCGCTCTACACACTGTAAGTGATCAATAAATAGGATTGATTTCCATTTTAATAAATAAAGCAGTTGTATTCATTGATCACCTATAGAATTCAACAGTATTGATACATGTAGGGGTATGAACACATCAATTAATAGCTCAAGGGTATTTACTGAATACTCCCTGTGTGCAGAGCACTGTACTAAATGCTTGGGAGAGTTCAATCCAATGGAGTTGGCAGATATTTTCCTGCCCACCAGAAGGTAACAGTCTACTGGGTAGACTCTGCATACCATAAATGCTTAACGAATACAATGGATTGATAGCACCGATGAAGTAATCAACACTAATTCCTTTTGGAATTTTCCAGCATTTAGAACAGTGCTACACGCGTAGTGAGTGTTTAACAAATTCCATCATCATTATTATTAAATCAACCTGTTGCATTTATTTGTCACTTGTAATGCTCAACAGTATTAAAACGTGCAACGGTCTGGCATGTCTTGACTTATGCTGTCGATTTGCCTCTGACCCATAGCGACTCCATGGACGCATCACTCCAAGAATACCCCACCTCCATCTGCAAGCGTTCTGGTACTGTATCCATGGAGTTTTCTTGGTAAAAATAGAGAAGTGCTTTACCATTGCCTTCTTCCACCCAGTAAACCTGAGTCTCCACTCTCGACTCTCTCCCCTGCCACTGCTGCCCAGAACAGGTGCGTTTTGACTTGGAGCAGATTGCCTTCCACTCACTAGCCACTGCCCAAGCTAAGGTACAAATGAGGAAAATGAATCCGATTGAGGTTTGGTTGACTCCAATCAGCTCCTTGCCATTAGCTTCAAGGCTTTTTACCGGTGTTCTCCTCAGTGTTTCCCTTCCCTCTTCACCAACTCCCCTCCAGCCCTTGGAAACAGATCTTCTACCTGTGCCTCTCCAAGGACATTCCCTTCTCCAACACATGGCTTAGATCCTTCCTTCTGTCTGAATCTCCCTATCCCTCCAAATTTGCCCAGATTTATGTTTCTTCTCCCCATGACGAATCCACCCAGATGCCACCTCTGCATTTACACATTCAGGAATGGGGCGTTCCTGGAGAGATGTGTCAATTCATTCGTTATGGGGAAGAGACGAAACGATAGCCTAAGAAAAGACATAGAAGCGCTCAAACATCTCTCCTCCAAACCTTTCACTGGCACCATGTATCTTTTCACATGAAACAAAAACACCTCACAATGATCTTCAAGGCTTTCTACCATGTAAGACTCACTCTTAACTCCCATTTTACAGATACGGTATCTGAGCCACAGAGAAGTAAAGTGACTTGCCCGACGTCACACAGCAGACAAGCGGCAGAGCCAGGATTAGAACCTAGGTCCCCGAGCCGGTTGTTGGGTAGGGACTGTCCCTATCTGTTGCCAAATTTTACTTTCCAAGTGCTTAGTACAGTGCTCTGCACACAGTAAGCACTCAATCAATACGATTGAATGAATGAATGAATGGCAAAGTCAGGATTAGAACCCAGGTCCCCTTACTACTACCACTACTATTTGCCTCTCCGTGGGCCCGGACACACTTTTTCTCTGGAAGGTGATGGGAGAAGGTTCCCTTCTCCTCCTCCCCTCCAGACCTCCGCCAGCCAAGGTTTGCTCACTGCCTCCCCTGCCCAACCTCGGATACACAAACAGCCGCCGACACAACAAATCTGACTGTGGTTCTCAGAGGAAAATGAAGTGGACTGAAGTCTGGTTAACTCCAATCAACTCCTTGCCACTAGCTTCAAGGCTTTTGACTGGTGTTCTCCTCCTTGTTTCCCTTTCTGTCTTTACAAACTACCCTGCACACCTTGGAAATAGATCTACCTTTTCCTCTCCTCCTTCTCCCCTCCCCATCCTCCTCCCAACCACCCCCTTACCCCATTCCCCTCCCCTCAGCACTTGTGTAGATTTGTACATATTCATTACTCTATTTTATTGATGATGTGTATATAGCTATAATTCTATTTATCCCGATGGTATTGTCTCCTGCCTACTTGTTTTGTTTTGTTGTCCATCTCCCCCTTCTAGACTGTGAGCCCGTATTTGGGTAGGGACCTTCTCTATATGTTGCCAATTTGTACTTCCCAAGCACTTAGTACACTGCTCTGCATATAATAAGCACTCAATAAATATGACTGAATGAATGAATGAAAGAAAAAGGACATTCCCTTCTCCAAAACATGGCTTAGATGCTTCTTTATTTCCGAATCTCCCCCCCACCCCCGCTTCAAATTTGCCCAGATTGATGTTTCTTCTCCCCATGTCGAATCAGGGCAGATCCCACCTCTGCATTTACACATTCACAACTGCTCAATGTACTTCCCTACCTACAGATTCACATTACTAAGCGCTTGTTAAGCTGTGCATCCACCTTTCCATTCTTATTTCCCCCTAAGCTGTAAATTATTTTGGGTCAGTCTAGCACCGGCAGACGGGCAAGTCCAGGAGGGAAGGGATTGAATCTCTTACATCCATTATGTTCACCCAACATTCTTGCATGGAGGAATTGATGATAGTGCTCCTGGTCTAAAACCAATCACACCCCCTCATTCCCTCCATGTCATTTCTCACCAGAAACATTTTCTGATGTCCGGACCCACTCCTGGCCGAAGTGACCACAGCATAATGCTGATGCTGTGCTGCAGGGCCCCAGCCGGGAAGCGACTTCCATGTTAGCTGGATGGAGGTGGATGAGGAAGGGGAGATGAGTGATGGTTGGGGCTACTGCACTGTCAAATACGTACCCTCCTGAAAGCCCACCCGCCCCTCTGTGGTTGTAGTCCTGCCCTGAAGTCCGACACTGCCCCCGTGTGTGAGCACTTCCCCTGAATGGCTCCGTCTCTTGCATCCCCATCATGGCTTCTCCCTCCCACTCTAGCATCCCCTGGTCACACTCACTGGGGCAGCATGGGGCTGGAGGGCTCTGACTTCGGCTGGCTTGGGATGGTCCTCTCTCCACTCCACTTCTTGGGTGCAGCTGGCTATGAAGGAAGGGACGGCATGGCACCCTCAGCCCCTCTCTGATCTCCTCTGAGCAGGGAGATGTTCTCCAGAGAGTCCCCCGTCCCCAAAGATAACACGGCCACTGCACCATGGGGAACCCCTGGAGGATCAACTCATGTGGGACCTCGTGTCCTGGCCGATGCCAAAATCCTCTGCCTATGAGGTCCCTTACGCCCTGCAGAGATAAAGGCCTAGTCCCTAAAGCTGCAGTAATGGTGCTGCACCCCAGGGTTTCCATGGAAACAACAGCATCTGCCTCCCAACATCCCAACTGCTTCTAATGTGACTGACCATCTCCAACAACTGTGGGTGGTTTCATCCTCATCTCATATACAACCCTAGACAATCAATCAATCAATCAATCACATTTATTGAGCGCTTACTGTGTGCAGAACACTGTACTAAGCGCTTGGGAAGTACAAATTGACAACATATAGAGACAGTCCCTACCCAACAGTGGGCTCACAGTCTAAAAGGGGGAGACAGAGAACAAAACCAAACATACTAACAAAATAAAATAAATAGAATAGATATGTACAAGCAAAATAAATAAGTAAATAAATAGAGTAATAAATTTGTACAAACATATATACATATATACAGGTGCTGTGAGGAAGGGAAGGAGGTAAGATGGGGGGATGGAGAGGGGGGCGAGGGGGAGAGGAAGGGGCTCAGTCTGGGAAGGCCTCCTGGAGGAGGTGAGCTCTCAGTAGGGCCTTGAAGGGAGGAAGAGAGCTAGCTTGGCGGATGGGCAGAGGGAGGGCATTCCAGGCCCGGGGGATGACGTGGGCCGGGGGTCAATGGCGGGACAAGCCATTCTACAGCCCACCCCGCACCCTCCGCTCCTCCGCTGCTAATCTCCTCACCGTACCTCGTTCTCGCCTGTCCCGACGTCGACCCCCGGCCCACGTCATCCCCCGGGCCTGGAATGCCCTCCCTCTGTCCATCCGCCAAGCTAGCTCTCTTCCTCCCTTCAAGGCCCTACTGAGAGCTCACCTCCTCCAGGAGGCCTTGCCAGACTGAGCCCCTTCCTTCCTCTCCCCCTCGTCCCCCTCTCCATCCCCCCATCTTACCTCCTTCCCTTCCCCACAGCATCTGTATATATGTATATATGTTTGTACATATTTATTACTCTATTTATTTATTTATTTATTTTTGCTTGTACATATCTATTCTATTCATTTTATTTTGTTAGTATGTTTGGTTTTGTTCTCTGTCTCCCCCTTTTAGACTGTGAGCCCACTGCTGGGTAGGGACTGTCTCGATATGTTGCCAACTTGTACTTCCTAAGCGCTTAGTACAGTGCTCTGCACACAGTAAGCGCTCAATAAATACGATTGATGATGATGATGATGATGACAGGCGAGAACGAGGTACGGTGAGAAGATTAGCGGCAGAGGAGCGGAGGGTGCAGGATGGGCTGTAGAAGGAGAGAAGGGAGGTGAGGTAGGAGAGGGCGAGGAGATGGAGAGCCTTGAAGCCCAGGGTGAGGAGTTTCTGCCTGATGCGCAGATTGATTGGTAGCCACTGGAGATTTTTGAGGAGGGGAGTACCATGCCCAGAGCGTTTCTGGACAAAGACAATCCGGGCAGCAGCATCAGCTTCTCACTCAATCAGTCAGTTGAACGATTTCATTTTCTGACATCTTCTGATTGGAAAGCTAGACAGAGCAAGACAATCCTCTGAATCCATCCTATGATTCTCCTCCAGGCTGAATGGGGTGAGGAAGGGAACTGAGGTTTTGAGAATGGGATGATGGGAAGGAGAAATTCCTGGCTTGAGGAAGAATAGGATGGAAATGGCTCCTGCTGTGATGATTTACTAACCCAGGTTCTGGAAACTAGAGTTCCATCAGTGAATGTCTCTGTCCCATTCATTCATTCATTCAATCATATTTATGGAGCGCTTACTGTGTGTAGAGCACTGTACTAAGCGCTGGGGAAGTACAAGTCGGCAACATATAGAGACGGTCCCTACCCAACAACGGGCTCACAGGATAGACATACAATGAAACAAAACATGTAGCCAGGTGTCAAAATCGTCAGAACAAATAGAATTAAGGCTCTATGCACATCATTAACAAAATAAATGGAATAGTAAATATGTACAAGTAAAATAGATAGAGGAATAAATCTGTACAAATATATACAAGTCCTTTGGGGAGGGGAAGAAGGTAGGGCCGGGGGGATGGGGAGGAGGAGAGGAAGGAGGGGGCTCAGTGTGGGAAGGCCTCCTGGAGGAGATGAGCTTTCAGTAGGGCTTTTCATTCATTCATTCATTCAATCGTATTTATTGAGCACTTACTGTGTGCAGAGCACTGTACTAAGCGCTTGGGAAATACAAGTTGGCAACATATAGATAGGGTCCCTACCCAACAATGGGCTCACAGTCTAGAAGGGGGAGACAGACAACAAAACAAAACATGTGGACAGGTGTCAAGTCACCAGAATAAATAAAAATAAAGCTAGATACACATCATTAACAAAATAAATAGAATAGGGTAAACTTGAAACGAACAAGATTAGCTTGGTGTTTAGACTTTCACAAGCAGCAGCCAGCAGCTCGAGCAAAGAGCGAATGAGGCGGACAGTGGGAGTGATCCAAGGCTGTGGGTTAGTGTTACGAGAGCGGTGAAGGGAAAGGGGAGCGAGCGAGTTGAGTTGAGTAGAGAGAGTGGAGTTGAGAGCAGTAATCTGGTCATCAAGATTGGGTAGAGAGGCTAGGGAGGTGAGGTGGGATATGATGCACTGAGAAAGACGGATGGGGTCGAGAGTGCAGAGGTCTCTATGGGGTAGTAATATAGATTTACAGGGGGGAGGAGTGTGAGTCCCCTTTCAAACACCATTATCATGACTATTATCATTTTTATTATTTGGTGTTAACAATTTCTGTGTCCATGTCTGTGCCACGTGATGAAACAGAAACAAAATGATTCAATCCATCGATGGTATTTGTTGTGTGTTTACTGTGTGCAGAACACTGTAGTAAGCACTTTGAAGAGTACAATACAACAGAGTTGGTAGATTCAATCCATGCCCACAATGGATTTACAGCCAAAAGATGAAATTACAATCTAATCAGACCCATTTCCTGTCCCACAAGGGCTCAGATTGTAAAAGGACGTGAGAGCCCAGCAATGGTAAGACAGTAATGCCAGGTCACACAGCAGGCCAGTGGCTGAGCTGGGATTAGAATCAGGTCATGTGACACCCATTGAGCCATTGAGCCATTGAGCCATGAGGCCTCCTAGGGAATGCATTGTCATTCACGACCTAGTCTTATCAACCAATCGCCAAGAACTTGAAAAATCCTGAATATCCAGACTTATTCTTTGGGACTCTGGGTCAGTGGAATATATGGATATGTCTAAGGGCAATTCCTTTTTAAGGGGGGTAGGAGATTATTGGTAAATGGACACAGACATCTTGTCCCAGAATGGATCCTGGGAGAATGTCCCCTTTAGGACAGGGCAGCCCAGGGCAGCCTTCAGGTCCCTGTTCCTCAGGCTGTAGATAAGGGGGTTCAGAGCGGGGGACACCACAGTGTAGAACATGGAAACCAGCAGATCCAGAGCTGAGGGCAAGTCTGAAGGTGGTTTGAGATAGGCAAATGCTGCAGTAAATAGAAAAATGATGATGACAGTGAGATGGGGCAGGCAGGTGGAGAAGGCTTTGGTTCGACCCTCGGAGGACGGCATCCTCAGCACGGCTGAGAAGATTAAGACATAGGAGAGAATGATGCAAATGAAACATACAGCATCTAAGAAGAATCCAGCAGCCATACTCACATCAATGGCAATGTGGACTTCGGAGCAGGAGATCTTCAACAGAGGGGGGACGTCACAGAAGAACTGCTGAACAGCATTGGACCCGCAGAAGATCAGGGAGAAGGTAGAAGCTGAAAACAAGATTCCCAACAGACCCCCACTGAGCCATGGCACTGCTAGTATGCACACACAGGCTGTTTTGGTCATGATGAGCTCATATCGCAGTGGGGAGCAGATGGCGGCATAGCGGTCATAAGACATTGCAGTGAGGACAAAAAACTCTGAAGCACCAAAGAAGATCACTAGGAAGAGCTGCGAGACACAACCTAGAAAGGAGATGGAGCTGTCACTGGTCCAGGAGTTGACAATGGATTTGGGTACTGTTGTAGAAATGTAGCAGAGGTCTATGAAGGACAAGGTCTTGAGAAAGAAGTACATGGGGGTGTGGAGACGCTGGTCGAAGGTGGTGACAGCAACAATGAGGAGATTCCCCAGAATGGCTGCTAGGTAGACAAGGAGGAACAGCGTGGTGTGGAGCAGTTGCAGCTCCCAGATATCAGAGAACCCCAGAAGGAGGAATTCACCCACCGTGGAGATGTTGGTCATTTCTGGGAGATGGCGCTGGCTCCCTGGAAAGGAAGAGGGGAACTTCAATTTAAAAACATTGGCATTCCCTCCAGACTATAAGTTCCTTTTGGGCAGATAACACTATTACAAATTATATCATATTGTACTCTCTCAAGCACTTAGTACAGAGCTCTAAACACTATAAGCAATCAATAAATATGATTGATTCCAATTTTAATAAATCAAGCAGTTGTATTCATTGATCACATATAGAGTTCACTAGTATTGATAAATGTAGGGATATGAACACATCCATCAGTAGCTCAATGGTATTTACTGAATAGCACTGTACTAAGTGCTTGGGAGAGTTCAATCCAATGGAGTTGGCAGATATTTTCCTGCCCACCAGGAGGTAACAATCCAGTGGGTAGACTCTGCATACCATAAATACTTAATAAATACGATGGATTGATAGCATCGATTAAGTAATCAACACTAATTCCTTGTGGAGTTGGAGTTTGGCAGCACTTAGAAAAGTGCTTCACACATAGTGAGCACTTAAGAATTACCATCATCATTATTATTAAATCAATCTGTTGTATTTATTTGTCACCTGTAGTGTTCAATAGTGTTAATGTGTGCAGCGGTCTGGCATATGTTGACTTATGCCGTCGATTCGCCTCCGACCCATAGCGACTCCATGGACGCATCTCTCCCAGAATGTTCCACCTCCATCTGCAAGCGTTCTGGTACTGTATCCATGGAGTTTTCTTGGTAAAAATAGAGAAGTGCTTTACCATTGCCTTCTTCCACCCACTAAACCTGAGTCTCCACCCTCGACTCTCTCCCCTGCCACTGCTGCCCAGAACAGGTGCATTTTGGCTTGTAGCAGATTGCTTTCCACTCTCTAGCCACTGCCCAAGCTAATGTACAAATGAGGAAAATGAATCCGTATGAGGTTGGGTTGACTCCAATCAACTCCTTGCCATTCGCTTCAAGGCTTTTTACCCGTGTTCTCCTTCATGTTTCCCTTCCCTCCTCACCAACTCCCCTGCAGCCCTTGGAAATAGATCTGCTCCCTGTGCCTCTCCAAGGACATTCCCCTCTCCAACACATGACTCAGATCCTTCCTTCTGCCCAAATCTCCCTCTACCTCCAAATTTGCCCAGATTAATGTTTCTTCTCCCCATGCTGAATCCGCCCAGATGCCACCTCTGCATTTACACATTCACAACTGCTCATAGCTCTTCCCTACATATAGATTCACATTACTATGGAAGAACGTATTAAACTGTGCATGCACATTTTTATGTTCATTTTCCCCTCGCTGTAAATTATTTTGGCTCAGTCTAGCCCAGCAGACTGTCAGGTCCAGGAGGGAAGGGATTGTTTCTCTTACCTCCATTGTGTTCTCCTGACATTTCTGCATGGAGGAGTTGATGATAGTGCTGGTGGTCTAGAACCAATCACACTTTCTCATTCCCTCCCTGTCACTTCCCACCAGAAACATTTTCTGACGTCCAGGACCCACTCTGGCCAACGTGATCGCAGCATAATGCTGAGGCTGTGCTGCAGGGCCCCGGCCAGCCACTCAGACACACACACACACACACACACACACACACACACACACACACACACACACACACACACAAGCTTCAACTGACTGTTTTTGCTCACACATAAATACACACACTCTCACAAACCCACACCTATTTAGCCACTCATTTATTCATTTAACTATTTGCTAAAGCATCACTCCCCTCCACTCAGTATCGTACCTGGAGAGTTTCCAGTACTCTACCAGTCTCATCTACCAGACGGACGTGGCTGTGGCTAGTGGGTGGAAGACAATCTGCTATAAGTCAAAACTCCCCTGTGCTGGGCAGCAAAGTCATGGGAGAGAGTCGAGTAGGAGATTTAAGTTTACTGCAGAGAAGAATGCAATAGTACACCACTTCTGCATTTTTACCAGAAATACTCTATGGATACTACCAGAAGAGTTGCAGTTGCAGAATGAGGCGTTCCTGGAGAGATGTGTCCATTCATTCGCTACAGGTCAGAGATGATACGATAGCATAGGAAAAGACAAAGAAGCATTCAAACATCTCTCTTCCAAACCCTTCACTGGCACCATGTATCTTTTCACATGAAACAAAAACACCTCACAATTATCTTCAAAGCTTTCTAGTGTGTGAGACTCACTCTTAATTCCCATTTTACAGATGTGGTATCTGAGGCACAGAGAAGCAAAGTGACTTGCCCAATGTCACACAGCAGACAAGGGGCAGAGCCAGGATTAGAACCTAGGTCCCCGAGCTGGTTGTTGGATAGGAATCGTCCCTATCTGTTGCCAAATAGTATTTTCCAAGTGCTTCGTACAGTGCTCTGCACATAGTAAGTGCTCAATCAATACGATTGAATGAATGAATGACTGAATGGCAGAGTCAGGATTAGAAGCCAGGTCCACCTTACTACTGCCACTACTATTTGCCTCTCCCTGGGGCCAGACACGCTTTTTCCCTGGACTGTGATGGGAGAAGATTCCCTTCTCCTCCTCCCCTCAAGACCTCAGCCAGCCAATGTTTGTTCACTGCCTCCTGTGCCCCACCTTGGTTATACACACACAGCCGCCAACACAATAAATCTGCCATAGTAAGCGCTCAATAAATACGATTGTTGATGATGATTGTGGTTCTCAGAGGAAAATGAAACAGACTGAAGCCTGTTTGACTCCAATCAACTCCTTGCCACTAGCTTCAAGGCTTTTGACCGGTGTTCTCCTCCGTGTTTCCCTTCCCTCTTCACCGACTACCCTCCAGCCCTTGGAAATAGATATTCTCCCTTTTCCTCTCCTCCTCCTCCCCTCCCATCTGCCCCCCAACTACCCTACCCCATCCCCTCCCCACAGCACTTGTGTATATTTGTACATATTCATTACTATATTGCATTAATGATGTGTATATAGCTATAATTCTCTTTTTTCTGATGGTATTGCCCTCTGTCTACTTGTTTTGTTTTGTTTTGCTGTCTGTCTTGCCCTTCTAGAGTGTGAGCCTTCAGTGCTTGGTCCCCTTCTGTTCTCAATATACACCCACTCCCTTGGTGACCTCATTCGCTCCCACGGCTTCAACTATCATCTCTACGCTGATGACACCCAGATCTACATCTCTGCCCCTGCTCCCTCCCCCTCCCTCCAGGCTCGCATCTCCTCCTGCCTTCAGGACATCTCCATCTGGATGTCCGCCCGCCACCTAAAGCTCAACATGTCGAAGACTGAGCTCCTTGTCTTCCCTCCCAAACCTTGTCCTCTCCCTGACTTTCCCATCTCTGTTGACGGCACTACCATCCTTCCCGTCTCACAAGCCCGCAACCTTGGTGTCATCCTCGACTCCGCTCTCTCATTCACCCCTCACATCCAAGCCGTCACCAAAACCTGCCGGTCTCAGCTCCGCAACATTGCCAAGATCCGCCCTTTCCTCTCCATCCAAACCGCTACCCTGCTAATTCAAGCTCTCATCCTATCCCGTCTGGACTACTGCACTAGCCTTCTCTCTGATCTCCCATCCTCGTGTCTCTCTCCACTTCAATCCATACTTCATGCTGCTGCCCGGATTATCTTTGTCCAGAAACGCTCTGGACATATTACTCCCCTCCTCAAAAACCTCCAATGGCTACCGATCAATCTGCGCATCAGGCAGAAACTCCTCACCCTGGGCTTCAAGGCTGTCCATCACCTCGCCCCCTCCTACCTCACCTCCCTTCTCTCCTTCTACTGCCCAGCCCGCAACCTCCACTCCTCCACCACTAATCTCCTCACTGTACCTCGCTCTCGCCTGTCCCGCCATCGACCCCCGGCCCATGTCATCCCCCGAGCCTGGAATGCCCTTCCTCTGCCCATCCGCCAAGCTAGCTCTCTTCCTCCCTTCAAGGCCCTGCTGAGAGCTCACCTCCTCCAGGATGCCTTCCCAGACTGAGCCCCTTCTTTCCTCTCCCCCTCGTCCCCCTCTCCATCCCCCCATCTTACCTCCTTCCCTTCCCCACAGCACCTGTATATATGTATATATGGTTGTACGTATTTATTACTCTATTTATTTATTTATTTATTTATTTATTTTACTTGTACATTTCTATCCTACTTATTTTATTTTGTTGGTATGTTTGGTTCTGTTCTCTGTCTCCCCCTTTTAGACTGTGAGCCCACTGTTGGGTAGGGACTGTCTCTATGTGATGCCAATTTGTACTTCCCAAGCGCTTAGTACAGTGCTCTGCACATAGTAAGCGCTCAATAAATACGATTGATTGATTGATTGATTGAGCCCGTGATTGGGTAGGGACCGTCTCTATATATTGCTGATTTGTACTTCCCAAGTGCTTATTACCCTGCTCTGTGCACAGTAAGCGCTCAATAAATACGATTGAATGAATGAATGAATGAAAAAGGACATTCCCTTCTCCAACACATGGCTCAGATCCTTCTTTCTTCCCGGATCTCCTTCTCCCTTCAAATTTGTCCAGATTGATGTTTCTTCTCCCCATGCTGAATCAGGCCAGATACCACCTCTGCATTACCACTTTTACAACTGCTCATTGCACTTCTCTACCTATAGATTCACATTACTAAGCATTTATTAAGCTGTGCATCCACCTTTCAATTCTTAGTTCCCCCTAGCTGTAAATTCGTCTGGATCAGTCTAGCCCAGCAGACCGGTAAGTCCAGGAGGGAAGAGATTGAATGTCTTACCTCCATTGTGTTCACCCAACATTCCTACATGGAGGAGTTGATGATAGTGCACTTGGTCTAGAACCAGTCACACTCTCTCATTCTCTCCCTTTCATTTCTCACCAGAAACATTTTCTGACGTCCAGGACCCACTCCTGGCCAAAGTGACCACAGCATAATGCTGACGTTGTGCTGCAGGGCCCCAGCCAGGCATGCTAGCTGGATGGAGGTGGATGAGGAAGAGGAGATGAGTGATGGTTATGGCCACTGCACTGTCAAATACTTACACCCCCGAAAGCCCACCTGCCCCTCTGGGGTGTAGCCCTGCCCCAAAATCCGACACTGTCCCCATGTGTGAGCATTTTCCCTGAATTGCTCCATCTGTTCCATCCCCATCATGGTCTCCCCCTCCCCCTCCAACATCCCCGGGTCACACTCACTGGGGCAGCGTAGGGCTGGAGGGCTTTGACCTCTTCTGGGTAGAGATGGGCCTCTCTCCACTCCAGTTCTTGAGTGCAGCTGGCTATGAAGGAAGGGAGAGCATGGCAACCTCAGCTCTTCTCTTATCTCCAGTGATCAGGGAGATGTTTTTCAGAGAGTACCCCATCCCCAAAGTAAAAGCAGCCACTGCTCTGTTTGGAACCCCTGGAGGATCACCTCAGATGCGACCTCGTGTCCTGGCTGATGCCAACATCCTCTGCCTGAGAGGTCCCTGAGGTCCTGTAGAGATAGAGGCCCAGTCCCTAAAACCGCAGCCACGGTGTTGTACTCCAGGGTTTCCATGGAAACAACAGCATGTGCATACCAACCTCCCAACTATTTCTAATGTTACTGACTATCTAAAACAACTGTGGGTGTTTTCAGCTTCACTTCATATGCAACCTTAATCAATCAGCTTCTCAATCAGTCAATTGAACAATTTCATTTTCTGACACCTTCTGATTGCAAAGCTAGACAGAGGAAGACATTCCTCTGAATCCATCCTATGATTCTCCCCCAGGCTGAGTAGGGTGGGGCGGGGGACTGGGGTTTTGAGAATGGGATGATGGGAAGGAGAAATTCCTGGCTTGAGGAAGAATAGGATGGAAATGGCTCCTCCTGTTGTGATGATGTACTAACCTGGGCTCTGGAAACTAGAGTTCCATCAGTAAATGTGTCTGTCCCTTTACAAAGACCATTATTATCACTTTTATTATCTGGTGTTAACAATTTCTGTGTCCACGTCTGTGCCACATGATGAAGCAGAACAAAATAATTCTGTCCATTGATGGCATTTGTTGTGTGTTTATTGTGTGCAGAACATTGTAGTAAGCGCTTCAAAGAGTACAACAAGAGTTGGTAGATTCAATCCGTGCCCACAAGGGGCTTACAGCCCAAAAATGAAATTACAATCCAGTCAGACACGTTTCGTCTCCCACAAGAGCTGAGAGTGTGTGAGAAAGTGAGAGCCCTGGAATGGTAAGACACTAACGCCAGGGCACACAGTAGGCCAGTGGCCGAGCTGGGATTAGAACTCAGGTCATGTGACACCCATTCACATGCCATTTAGCCATGAAGCCTCCTAGGGACTGCATTGTCACTCACAACCTAGTCTTATTAGCCAACCTCCCAGACCTTGACAAATCCTGAATATCCAGACTTGTTTTCTTTGGGCCTCTGGTTCAGTGGGATACATATGGATATGTTTAATGGCAATTACTCATTTTATTGGGGGTAGGGGATTATTGGTACATGGACACAGGCATTTTGTCCCAGAATGGATGCTGGGGGAATGTCCCCTTTAGGATCCTGCCCAGGGAAGCCTTCAGGTCCCTGTTCCTCAGGTTGTAGATAAGGGGGTTCACAATGGGGGGCACCACAATGTAGAACATGGAAACCAGCAGATCTAGAGCTGAGGGTAAGTCTGCAGGTGGTTTGAGATAGGCAAATGATCCGGTAAAGACAAAAATGATGATGACAGTGAGAGGGGGCAGGCAGGTGGAGAAGGCTTTGGTTCGGCCCTCGGAGGACGGCATCCTCAGCACGGCTGAGAAGATGAAGAAGTAGGAGAGGATGATGTAAATGAAGCAGACAACAGACAAGAAGAACCCAGCAGCCACACTCACGTCAATGGCAATGTGGACTCCAGAGGACGACATCTTCACCAGAGAGGGGACGTCACAGAAGAACTGCTGAGCAGCATTCGACCCACAAAAGGTCAGGGAGAAGGTAGAAGCTGAAAGCAAGACTCCAAACAGACCCCCACTGAGCCATGAAGCTGCTGCCATGCGCATACAGGTTGCTTTGTTCATGATGAGCTCATAGTGCAGGGGGGAGTAGATGGCGGCAATGCGGTCATAAGGCATTGCAGTGAGGACATGAAACTCTGAAGTGGCAAACAAGATCAGTAGGAAGAGATGCGAGACACAACCCAGAAAGGAGATGGAGCTGTCACTGGACAAGGAGCTGACAATGGATGTGGGTACTGTTGTAGAAATGAAGCAGAGGTCTATGAAGGACAAGTTCTTGAGAAAGAAGTACATGGGGGTGTGGAGATGCTGGTCGATGTTGGTGACAGCAATAATTAGGAGAATCCCCAGAAGGGCCACTAGGTAGACCAGGAGGAACAGTGTGGCATGGAGCAGCTGCAGCTCCCGGATGTCAGAGAACCCCAGGAGGAGGAATTCGGTCACCATGGAGATGTTGGTCATTTCTCGGAGATGATGCTGACTCCCTGGAAAGGAAAAGGGGAACTTCATTTTGGAAACATTGGCATTCCCTCCAGGCTGTAAGTTCCTTTTGGCCAAGTAACATTTCTACAAATTATATCATATTACACCCTCCCAAGCACTTAGTACAGCACTCTACACACTGTAAGTGATCAATAAATATGACTCCCATTTTAATAAATAAAGCAGTTGTATTCATTGATCAATCAATCAATCAATCAATCATATTTATTGAGCGCTTACTGTGTGCAGAGCACTGTACTAAGCGCTTGGGTAGTACAAGTTGGCAACATAATTGATCACCTATAGAGTTCAATAGTACTGATACATGTAGGGGTATGAACTCATCAAGCTCAATGGCATTCACTGAATACTCACTGTGTGCAGAGCACTGTACTAAGTGCTCCTACTCTATCCTAATCCTCCTCAACCTCTCA
Source organism: Tachyglossus aculeatus (assembly GCF_015852505.1). Taxonomy (NCBI): domain Eukaryota; kingdom Metazoa; phylum Chordata; class Mammalia; order Monotremata; family Tachyglossidae; genus Tachyglossus; species Tachyglossus aculeatus. The sequence continues at coordinate 769,894 of NW_024044852.1, read as the reverse complement.
GCTGCCTTCGACACTGTGGACCACCCCCTTCTCCTCAACACGCTATCCAACCTTGGCTTCACAGGCTCCGTCCTCTCCTGGTTCTCCTCTTATCTCTCCGGCCGTTCATTCTCAGTCTCCTTGGCGGGCTCCTCCTCCCACTCCCATCCCCTTACTGTAGGGGTTCCTCAAGGGTCAGTTCTTGGTCCCCTTCTGTTCTCTATCTACACTCACGCCCTTGGTGAACTCATTCGGTCCCACAGCTTCAACTATCATCTCTACGCTGATGACACCCAAATCTACATCTCTGCCCCTGCACTCTCCCTCCCTCCATGCTCGTGTCTCCTCCTGCCTTCAGGACATCTTCATATGGTTGTCTGCCTGCCATCTAAAACTCAATATGTCCAAGACTGAAATGCTTATCTTCCCTCCCAAACCCTTCCCTCTCCCTGAATTTCCCATCACTGTAGACGGCACTACCATCCTTCCCGTCTCACAGGCCCGAACCTTGGTGTCATCCTCGATTCAACTCTCTCGTTCACCCCACACATCGAATCTGTCACCAAAACCTGCCGGTCTCACCTCCACAACATCGCCAAGATCTGCCCTTTCCTCTCCATCCAAACTGCTACCTTACTGGTTTAATCTCTCAACCTGTCCCTACTGGATCAGCCTCCGCTCTGATCTCCCATCCTCCTGTCTCTCCCCACTTCAGTCTATACTTCACTTTGCTGCCTGGATCATATTTGTGCAGAAACGCTCTGGGCATGTTATTCCCCTCCTCAAAAATCTCCAGTGTGTCTGCCTGTCAACCTACGAATCAAGCAAAAACTCCTCACTCTTGGCTTCAAGGCTCTCCATCGCCTCACCTCCTCCTACCTCACCTCCCTTCTTTCCTTCTACAGCCCAGCCTGCACCCTCCACTCCTCTACCGATAACCTCCTAACTGTACCTCGTTCTAGCCTCTCCTGCCATAGACCCCCGGCCCACATCCTTCCCCTGGCCTGGAATGCCCTCCCTCCACACATCCACCAAGCTAGCTCTCTTCCTCCCTTCAAAGCCCTACTGAGAGCTCACCTCCTCCAGGAGGCCTTCCCAGATTGAACCCCCTTTTTCCTCTCTTCCTCCCCATCCCCCCCACTGCCCTACCTCCTTCCCATCCCCACAGCACTTGTATGAATATATATATATATATATATACATACATATATATATTTTACAGATTTATTACTCTATTTAACATGTACATATTTACTATTCTATTTATTTTGTTAATAATGTGCATATAGCATTAATTCTATTTATTCTGTCTACATGTCTTGCTTCGCTCTCTGTCTCCCCCTTTTAGACTGTGAGCCCGTTGTTGGGTAGGGACCGTCTCTATATGTTGCCGACTTGTACTTCCCAAGCGCTTAGTACAGTGCTCTGCATTCAAAACTCCCCTGGGCTGGGTAGCAGTGTCATGGGAGAGAGTCGAGGAGGAGACTCATGTTTACTGCAGGGAAGAAGACAATGGTAAACCACTTCTGTATTTTTACCAAGAAAACTCTATGGATGAACTACCAGAACACTTGCAGTTGGAGAATGGGGCGTTCTTAGAGAGATATGCACATTCATTCGCTATGGGTCAGAGATGACACGATAGCATAAGAATAGACAAAGAAGCATTCAGACATCTCTCGTCCAAACCCTTCACTGGCACCATGTATCTTTTCACATGAAAAATTACCTCACAATTATCTTCAAGGCTTTCTACCATGTGAGACTCACTCTTAATTCCCATTTTACAGATGCGGTATCTGAGGCACAGGGAAGCAAAGTGACTTGTCCGACGTCACACAGCAGACAAGCGGCAGAGCCAGGATTAGAACCTAGGTCACCGAGCCAGTTGTTGGGTAGGTATTGTCCCGATCTGTTGCCAAATTGTAATTTCCAAGCGCTTAGTACAGTGCTCTGCACACAGTAAGTGCTCAATCAATACGATTGAATAATTGAATGAATGAATGAATGAATGAATCGTATTTATTGAGCGCTTACTGTGTGCAGAACACTGTACTAAGCGCTTGGGAAGTACAGGTTGGCAACACATAGAGACGGTCCCTACCCACCAATCAACCAATCAATCAATCAATCGTATTTATTGAGCGCTTACTATGTGCAGAGCACTGTACTAAGCGCTTGGGAAGTACAAATTGGCAACACATAGAGACAGTCCCTACCCAACAGTGGGCTCACAGTCTAAAAGGGGGAGACAGAGAACAGAACCAAACATACCAACAAAATAAAATAGGATAGAAATGTACAAGTAAAATAAATAAATAAATAAATAAATAGAGTAATAAATATGTACAACCATGTATACATATATACAGGTGCTATGGGGAAGGGAAGGAGGTAAGATGGGGGGATGGAGAGGGGGACAGGGGGAGAGGAAGGAAGGGGCTCAGTCTGGGAAGGCCTCCTGGAGGAGGTGAGCTCTCAGCAGGGCCTTGAAGGGAGGAAGAGAGCTAGCTTGGCGGAGGGGCAGAGGGAGGGCATTCCAGGCCCGGGGGATGACGTGGGCCGGGGGTCGACGGCGGGACAGGCGAGAACGAGGTACAGTGAGGAGATTAGTGGTGGAGGAGTGGAGGTTGCGGGCTGGGCAGTAGAAGGAGAGAAGGGAGGTGAGGTAGGAGGGGGCGAGGTGATGGAGAGCCTTGAAGCCCAGGGTGAGGAGTTTCTGCCTGATGCGCAGATTGATTGGTAGCCACTGGAGATTTTTGAGGCGGGGAGTAATATGCCCAGAGCGTTTCTGGACAAAGATAATCCGGGCAGCAGCATGAAGTATGTATTGAAGTGGAGAGAGACACGAGGATGGGAGATCAGAGAGAAGGCTGGTGCAGTAGTCCAGACGGGATAGGATGAGAGCTTGAATGAGCAGGGTAGCAGTTTGCATGGAGAGGAAAGGGCGGATCTTGGCAATGTTGCGGAGCTGAGACCGGCAGGTTTTGGTGACGGCTTGGATGTGAGGGGTGAATGAGAGAGCGGAGTCGAGGATGACACCAAGGTTGCGGGCTTGTGAGACGGGAAGGATGGTAGTGCCGTCAACAGAGATGGGAAAGTCAGGGAGAGGACAAGGTTTGGGAGGGAAGACAAGGAGCTCAGTCTTCGACATGTTGAGCTTTAGGTGGCGGGCGGACATCCAGATGGAGATGTCCTGAAGGCAGGAGGAGATGCGAGCCTGGAGAGAGGGGGAGAGAGCAGGGGCAGAGATGTAGATCTGGGTGTCATCAGCGTAGAGATGATAGTTGAAGCCGTGGGAGCGAATGAGGTCACCAAGGGAGTGAGTGTAGATTGAGAACAGAAGGGGACCAAGCACTGAACCTTGGGGAACCCCCACAGTAAGGGGATGGGAGGGGGAGGAGGAGCCTGCAAAAGAGACTGAGAAAGAACGACCGGAGAGATAAGAGGAGAACCAGGAGAGGATGGAGTCTGTGAAGCCAAGGTCAGATAGCGTGTTGAGGAGAAGGGGGTGGTCCACAGTGTCAAAGGCAGCTGAGAGTGGGCACCAGTGGGCTCACAGTCTAGAAGGGGGAGACAGAGAACAAAACCAAACATATTAACAAAATAAAATAAATAGAATAGATATGTACAAGTAAAATAAATAAATAAATAGAGTAATAAATATGTACAAGCATATATACATATATACAGGTGCTGTGGGGAAGGGAAGGAGGTAAGGCGAGGGGGATGGAGGGGGGAGGAGGGGGAAAGAAAGGAGAGGGCTCAGTCTGGGAAGGCCTCCTGGAGGAGGTGAGCTCTCAGTAGGGCCTTGAAGGGAGGAAGAGAGCTAGCTTGGCGGATGTGGGGAGGGAGGGCATTCCAGGCCAGGGGGATGATGTGGGCCGGGGGTCGATGGCAGGACAGGCGAGAATAAGGCACGGTGAGGAGATTAGCGGCAGAGGAGCGGAGGGTGCGGGTTGGGCTGTAGAAGGAGAGAAGAGAGGTGAGGTAAGAGGGGGTGAGGTGGTGGAGAGCCTTGAAGCTGAGGGTGAGGAGTTTCTGCCTGATGCGCAGATTGATTGGTAGCCACTGGAGATTTTTGAGGAGGGAAGTAACATGCCCAGAGCGTTTCTGGACAAAGACAATACGGGCAGTGGCGTGAAGTATGGATTGAAGTGGGGAGAGACAAGAGGATGGGCGATGGGAGAGGAGGCTGATACAGTAGTCCAGGCGGGATAGGATGAGAGCTTGAACGAGCAGGGTAGCGGTTTGGATGGAGAGGAAAGGGCAGATCTTGGCAATGTTGTGGAGCTGAGACCGGCAGGTTTTGGTGACGGCTTGGATGTGAGGAGTGAACGAGAAAGCGGAGTCGAGGATGACACCAAAGTTGTGGGCTCGTGTGGCAGACCTAACATGTGGCCCATCAATTACTGGGCCTAAGTAGTAAGCCAGGCCTTCCGTGCTCACACGAAGACCTACAAGGAACTGAGAGGAGAGCTGTGGACAGGCAAGAGTTACTTGTTATCGGCCCTACGGCCTTGCATAGACGGGTGTTGCTTGTTACTGGTTTTGAAGGTTACAGAATTGCTGTGTTAGTTATAAACACAGGAACATGGAAACATACAGAATGTGACTGAAAGATATAAAAGTCTTGCTGCTTAACCCAATAAACAGTCTCCTTGTCCACCTCGAGACTCGTCTGGCCTGCGTTCTTCCATAGCGAGTGCCCATCTCCCCACTGTGCTGGACTCGTGGAGGCAGACGGCAACAAATGGCGCCCGAACAGGGACAGGGACATGAACCCTGGACCCTCAGACTCAGCACCGCAACCCTCACGGAACAACTCATCACTGCGCAGTGACTCACTAAGGAACCGAAGAGGTGAGGGCATTTAACTTTACTTTCATTTTCAAACACCAGGCTTACAGCAGGGAAGAAAATGCGACAAATTCAATTCCGTTCTCGGGATCATTATATCCAATTACTTAAGGATGTTGTAAAGGAGCGTGGGTTGATTATCACCACTGCCCAGATTGAGCAATTTTTGGAATGCGTGGAAAAATGTTTCCCTTGGTTTCCAAAGGAAGGAAAGTGGAATCCTTTCACTGAGCCAGCTCCTTCCGCACCACCACCTCCACCACCCCCTCCATGGGTCCCGAAACCAGCACAAACACCTCTGCAGCGAGCGATGGGGGCTGCTATGGAAGGGGGAGAGGAGTTGCCTATTGAATTATTGATGGGTTTCCCTGTGATGGAGCAACCTGACCCTGCTAATCCTGGTCAGTTAATATGTACCCACGAACTCTTGAATTTCAAACTATTAAAAGAAGTGAAACAGGGTGCTGCGACATATGGGCCCACCGCTCCTTATGTGCTGGCACTCATAGAAAGTATTGCTTCCTCAATTCTTTGCCCGTATGATTTGCAAACCTTAGCCAAGACTGTCGTGGATGGCGGAGACTATTTGCTTTGGAAGGCAGAATCTTTTGATTTGTGCGCAGAGCAAGCGCGTCGCAATGATCGCGCCCGACCTCCAGTTCAAATCACTTTCGAGATGCTTACAGGGAGCTACAGACTCGTGAAAGCTTGTCCCAGTCCCTACCCAAAGGGTTACTGATTACATGGAAAACTGTTTTTACGGCGCTGCGGGAGCTGCGTCCCACTGAACGGGTGTTACGGGAGACGCCGGCGGCGTGTGACTTGGGGGCAGGGAGTGATCAGGAGGACCCCCTGTCCTTTGAAGTTTTGTCACCAACAGAAGGATTGGAGCCGATGTACGCTACTGTTCCGGATCCCGAGGACTTGTATCGGGACCAGGATCATAATGATTCTGGCGATCCTTCTGACTCTGGGACTGCAGACCCGAAGGAGGGATATGATTTACACCCGCCTTTGGCCCCTCTTACAACGACGGCTGCTGCCGCGCCCACAGCAAAGGACCTTTTGCAGACCCAGCGCCTGCAGGCGGTTTCCCTTTCGTCGATCGTTCCCCCTCCCCACCTTGCTCCCGCTTTGTCTGCTGTGCCGCCGTATGTACATGCTGTGCCTGCTACGGCGCAGCCTGCCTAGACCGGGGCCCTTTCGGACTGCCGGCAGGAGGCATTGCGCCCAGGGGACGTACAGCTACTGCAAGCGATGCCGGTGGTGTATCTTCCCGGCCGGCCGGCTCAGTATGACTCTCTCCCTTATGAGTTGATTAAGGAGTTGTGGAAAAGTATTCACGATTATGGGTTACAGTCGTCCTATACAATGAATCTAATAATGGCCGCTACCAACCCCGAAAGTGGCTGCTTTACAAGTGATAGTCGTGGAACAATTAGCGGCGGGGAATATTGAACCCTTCGATAGCCCTTGGATTTCCCCTGTCTTTGTGATAAAAAGCGCTCGGGGCCATGGAGGATGTTGACTGATCTCAGAGAAATCAATAAGACGATGCAGGCGATGGGAGCACTGCAACCTGGGCTCCCGAACCCGGCTATGATCCCTAGGAATTGGCCGATATTAGTAGTAGATATTCTGGATTGTTTTTTCTCTATTCCGCTCCACCCGGACTATCAATCAATCAATCAATCAATCGTATTTATTGAGCGCTTACTATGTGCAGAGCACTGTACTAAGCGCTTGGGAAGTACAAATTGGCATCACATAGAGACAGTCCCTACCCAACAGTGGGCTCACAGTCTAAAAGGGGGAGACAGAGAACAGAACCAAACATACCAACAAAATAAAATAAGTAGGATAGAAATGTACAAGTAAAATAAATAAATAAATAAATAAATAGAGTAATAAATATGTACAACCATATATACATATATACAGGTGCTGTGGGGAAGGGAAGGAGGTAAGACGGGGGGATGGAGAGGGGGACGAGGGGAGAGGAAAGAAGGGGCTCAGTCTGGGAAGGCCTCCTGGAGGAGGTGAGCTCTCAGCAGGGCCTTGAAGGGAGGAAGAGAGCTAGCTTGGCGGATGGGCAGAGGGAGGGCATTCCAGGCCCGGGGGATGACGTGGGCCGGGGGTCGATGGCGGGACAGGTGAGAGCGAGGTACAGTGAGGAGATTAGTGGTGGAGGAGCGGAGGGTGCGGGCTGGGCAGTAGAAGGAGAGAAGGGAGGTGAGGTAGGAGGGGGCGAGGTGATGGAGAGCCTTGAAGCCCAGGGTGAGGAGTTTCTGCTTGATGCGCAGATTGATCGGTAGCCATTGGAGGTTTTTGAGGAGGGGAGTAATATGTCCAGAGCGTTTCTGGACAAAGATAATCCGGGCAGCAGCATGAAGTATGGATTGAAGTGGAGAGAGACACGAGGATGGGAGATCAGAGAGAAGGCTAGTGCAGTAGTCCAGACGGGATAGGATGAGAGCTTGAATGAGCAGGGTAGCAGTTTGGATGGAGAGGAAAGGGCGGATCTTGGCAATGTTGCGGAGCTGAGACCGGCAGGTTTTGGTGACGGCTTGGATGTGAGGGGTGAATGAGAGAGCGGAGTCGAGGATGACACCGAGGTTGCGGGCTTGTGAGACGGGAAGGATGGTAGTGCCGTCAACAGAGATGGGAAAGTTAGGGAGAGGACAAGGTTTGGGAGGGAAGACAAGGAGCTCAGTCTTCGACATGTTGAGCTTTAGGTGGCGGGCGGACATCCAGATGGAGATGTCCTGAAGGCAGGAGGAGATGCGAGCCTGGAGGGAGGGGGAGAGAGCAGGGGCAGAGATGTAGATCTGGGTGTCATCAGCGTAGATCGTATTCGGTTTGCGTTTTCAGTCCCTGTGGCTAACAGGACTCAACCTACTACGCGATATCATTGGACGGTCCTCCCCCAGGGAATGAAAAATAGCCCCACAATGTGCCAGACTTACGTTGCGCTTCTGATAGCGCCGCTCCGCGTCAAGCATCCTGAGGCATATATTATTCACTATATGGATGACATATTATGTGCTTGCACCACCGCAGCCCAACTACACGCCTTACGGCTTGCTTCTCTGGTGGCTCTAGAATCTGGAGGGCTGCGGGTTGCACCCGAGAAAGTCCAGACAAAGCCTCCGATCACTTATCTGGGAAATATTTTGACAGATCGGACAGTGTCCCCTGTGACCCCTACCTTGGATGTTTCAAAATTAAAAACCCTTAATGATTTCCAAAAATTACTGGGGGAATTAAACTGGGTGCACCCTTATCTTGGAATCCCCACCGATCAATTATCTCACCTTTTTGCTACCTTGCGAGGAGCCCCGGAGCTCTCTTCCCCCCGCTCCCTTTCACCACAAGCAGCCCGGGAGTTAGAGCGGATAGTCAAAAAATTGGCTCAGGCTACGGTGGACCGTGTCACCCCAGGGATACCCTTATCCGCCGTTGTCGTTCCCACCTCTGTCATGCCTACAGGGGTTATATGTCAAGAACAACAATTGGTTGAGTGGATGCATTTGCCCACTCAGCCCCACCGCTCTGTTTCCCCATATCCGACTTTGGTAGCCCAGTTATTGGGTCGTTTAATTCGGCGCATTGCCGTCCTTTCTGGGACCGGACCCTCTGCATTATACCAACCATATACTTCAGATCAACTTGCCACACTTCTTGGCAACGATCCCGATTGGCAGATCCTTTTGGCAATGCATACCGGGGCTTGGGTTACTGGTCTCCCAGATATTCCACGATTAAAGGTTTTCTCACCTTTTGCATGGGTATTCCCCTGCATCACGGTTCCAGACCCAATACCGGGGGCTACCACAGTTTTTACAGATGAAACAAAAGGCCGAGCCGCCTATTATTGTCCTCCGGACACTTCCCGCGTTATCCCCATTCTGTCCCGTTCCGCTCAACACGCGGAACTTGTAGCTGTGATGTCAGACCTTCGCGATTTCCCTCATTCACGTAATATTATCTCCGATAGCCGGTATGCATGCTTTGTTACTCTTCACATTGAGACTGCTGCGCTCCGGTTTTCCGAGGCAGCCATTTTTCCTTTGTTCCAGGAACTTCAAGCAACGATTCGAGCTTGTTCTCATTGTTTTTATATTTCTCATATTAGGGTGCATTTGTCCCTCCCCGGACCGTTGGTTGAAGGTAATGCCTGTGCAGACCTACTTACTAGGGAACTTGCTGGCGCACCAAAGGCGATAATTTTTGTTGCACCACTGTTGGCTCTGGCTCTTCTCCCTTTAGACGCTACAGCCGCAGCCTCGCAAGCCCACCGGAGCTTCCATCAAGGGGCGGGAATGTTACAACGTCAATTTGGCATTTCTCGGGAAAGTGCGTGGGCCATTGTGAAAGCTTGTACCTCCTGTGTTACTACATTACCTGCGGCCTCTGAAGCCACGAATCCCCGTGGTCTTGCGCCAAGAAAGCTGTGGCAAATGGACGTCACGCATTACCCTCCCTTTGGCAGATTGGCTTTTATTCATGTTACTGTTGATACCTGTACGTTATTTACTTTTGCGTCGGCTCACACTGGTGAATCAGCCAAACATGTTATGGATCATTTGTTTCTTGCTTTTGCCTTTATGGGAATTCCGCAGGTATTGAAAACTGACAATGGCCCCGCATACACTTCTAAGGCGTTCCTGTAATACTTTTGCTATCTGCCTTGTTACGGGTATTCCATACAATCCCACGGGTCAAGCCATTGTCGAAAATCGTCATCGTTGGCTCAAAGCCTTTTTTGGAAAAACAAAAAGGGGGAGATGAACTGACCTCTCCCCATAGACAATTACAATCCGCTAAATATACCCTTAATTTTTTAACTATGGATGACAAAGGTCTCACCCTCGCTGAACAATGGGGTGGTAGGGAAACTAAGGAACACCCAGAAAGAGCAAAATGGAAGGACCCCCTCACGCGACAGTGGCGAGGGCCAGATCCCTTATTAACGTGGGGCCGAGGTTAGGCTTGTGTCTTTCCAGAAACTGAGGACCACCCGATCTGGATACCTACAAAGAACATACGCCGCGTCCTTTCTACAGTGTGTTCTCGCTCACCCTGTGTACTTCAGGAGCTGACCGAGAACCAGGAGACAGACTCTGCGACTTTTCCTCTGGATGATCAGCGGCCCAGTTCCCCAAAATGGTGATCTCTTTCCTGATCCTCGCTTTTTCCACCGTTGTGATTACTGAGGACAGGTCCCTTTCGATTCTATCCCAGTCCATACGGAAGAACGGCAAACAAGAGCATGTATATTGCCACAGCAAGCCTTCCTTGTTGGCTACCCGTCCCTTATCCCCTTCCCTTCCCTCTGGAATATTACATGTGATAATTGTAGACTTACCCAATGTATATCCGCCCGTGATGCCACTGCTACTATTCTTATAGTAGAACAACCTCGTCATGCTATAGTACCCACCTCATTATCCCACCCTTGGGCTGAGTCCCCTGTGGATTCTGCCCTGCAGATGCTAGCTGATCATTTTCGTATTCCAAAACGGCGACATCGTCGGTTTGTTGGATTGTTAATCACTGGGTTTATCGCTTTGGCATCCCTTATTATTGCTACCACCTTATCCTCTATTACCCTGCATACTGAAATAACACAGGCCTCCTTTGTTAATTCCTTTGCAAGAAATGTTTCTGATGCTCTGCAAACACAGTTACGATTAGATAAAGCCTTTACTGCTCACCTCTCTCTTCTACAGCATTCTCTTATAGAATTAGGAAATGAGGTTGATGCTCTGCGCACTCAACTTTCTTTTCAACGTTGTGATTATCGTTACCCTCATATCTGTGTGACCCCATATTATTATAATGCCACATTTCCCGGGTTTTCGTGGTCCGCGATCCGAAATCGGATCCAAGGAGCCTGGCATTCTTCGAATGTCTCCCTTGATTTGTCACACCTTGCCTTACTCTCCGATGCTATGCAAAATACCCCTCCCTTGATCATTCCTGTAGATATTGCTTCACCGATCATTTCTGCCCTTGAGGCGGTTAATCCTTTTAATTGGCTCTCAATGCTGCTTCACAGTCTCCCATATATTATTTGGTTGATCTTGGCCCTGTTTTGCCTGCCCTGCCTTGCCCGATGGCTATCTGTCTTCCTTCACCCGCTTCTTACTCAACTTCATGCTTTGCAATTGTTTCAAAAACAAAAAGGGGGACTTGTGGCAGACCTAACATCTGGCCCATCAATTACTGGGCCTAGGTGGTAAGCCAGGCCTTCCGTGCTCACACGAAGACCTACAAGGTACTGAGAGGAGAGCTGTGGACAGGCAAGAGATACTTGTTATCGGCCCTACGGCCTTGCATAGACGGGTGTTGCTTGTTACTGGTTTTGAAGGTTACAGAATTGCTGTGTTAGTTATAAACACAGGAACATGGAAACATACAGAATGTGACTGAAAGATATAAAAGTCTTGCTGCTTAATCCAATAAACAGTCTCCTTGTCCACCTTGAGACTCGCCTGGCCTGCGTTCTTCCATTGCGAGTGCCCATCTCCCCACTGTGCTGGATGCGTGGGGGCAGACGACAACAGGCTCGTGAGACGGGAAGGATGTAGTGCCGTCAACAGAGATGGGAAAATCAGGTAGAGGACAGGGTTTGGGAGGGAAGACAAGGAGTTCAGTCTTGGACATGTTGAGTTTTAGGTGGCGGGCAGACATCCAGATGGAGATGTCCTGAAGGCAGGAGGAGATGCGAGCCTGGAGGGAGGGGGAGAGAGCAGGGGCAGAGATGTAGATTTGGGTGTCATCAGCGTAGAGATGATAGTTGAAGCCATGGGAGCGAATGAAGTCACCAAGAGAGTGAGTGTAGAATGAATGAATGAATGAATGAATGAATGAATGAATGGCAGAATCAGGATAAGAACCCAGGTCCCCTTACTACTATCACTACTATTTGCCTCTCCCTGGGCCCAGACACACTTTTTCCCTGGACTGTGATGGGAAAAGATTCCCTTCTCCTCCTCCCCTCCAGCCCTCTTTCAGCCAAAGTTTGTTCGCTGCTTCCCCTGCCCCACCTTGGATACACACACAGCCACCGACACAATAAATCGGATTGAGGTTCTCAGAGGAAAATGAAACAGGCTGAAGCCTGGTTGACTCCAATCAACTCATTGCCACTAGCTTCAAGGCTTTTGACCGGTGTTCTCCTCCGTGTTTCCCTTCCCTCTTCACCAACTACCCTCTAGCCCCTGGAAATAGATGTTATCCCTTTTCCACTCCTCCTCCTCCCATCCCCATCTCCCCACCTGCCCTATGTTCAATCCCCTTCCCCTCCCCACAGCACTTGTATACGTTTGTACATATGTATTACTCTATTTATTTTATTGATGATGTGTATTTAGCTATCATTCTATTTATTCTGATGACATTGTCACCTGTCTACTTGTTTTGTTCTGTTGTCTGTCTCCCCCTTCTAGACGGTGAGCCTGTTATTGGTTAGGGACCTTCTCTATATGTTGCCAATTTGTACTACCCAAGTGCTTAGTACAGTGCTATACACACAGTAAGCGCTCAATAAACACGATTGAATGAATGAATGAATGAATTAATTAATTGAAAAGGACATTCCCTTTTCCAACACATGGCTTAGACCCTTCTTTCTTCCTGAATCTCCCTCTCCCTTCAGACTTGCCCAGATTGATGTTTATTTTCCCCATGCCGATTCAGGCCAGATACCTCCTCTGCATTTACACATTCACAACTGCTCATCGCACTTTCCTACCCATAGATTCACATTACTAAGCACCCATCAATCTGTGCATCCACCTTTTCATTCTTATTTCCCCCTAGCTGTAAATTCTTTTGGATCAGTCAAGCCCAGCAAACCGGTAAGTCCAGGAGGGAAGGGATTGAATCTCTTACCTCCATTGTGTTCACCCAACATTCCTACATGGAGGAGTTGATGATAGTGCTTGCGGTCTAGAACCAATCACATCCTCTCATTCCCTCCCTGTCATTTATCACCAGAAACATTTTCTGACATCCAGGACCCACTGCTGTCCGAAGTGACCACAGCATAATGCTGACACTCTCCTGCAGGGTCCCAGCCAGGCATGCTAGCTGGATGGAGGTGGATGAGGAAAGGGAGGCAAGTGATAGTTTGGGGCACTGCACTGTCAAATATTTACCCTCCTGAAAGCCTCCCAGCCCCTCTGAGGATGTAGCCATGACCCAAACTCCGACACTGGCCCCATGTATGAGCATTTCCCCAGAATGGCTCCATCTCTTGTGTCCCCATCATGGCCTCTCCCTCCCCCTCCAACACTCCCCAGTCACACTCACTGGGGCAGCATAGGGCTGTAGGACTCTGACCTCTGCTAGGTTGGGATGGTACTCTCTCCACTCCAGTTCTTGGATGCAGCTGGCTATGAAGGAAGGGACACCATGGCACCCTCAGCCCCTCTCCTATCTACTGTGGGCAAGGAGATGTTCTTCAGAGAGTCCCCCATCCCCATAGATGAAACAGCAACTGCTCTGTGGGGAACATCTGGAGGATCAACTCAGATGGGACCTCGTGTCCTGGCCGATGCCAAAATCCTCTGCCTGTGAGGACCCTGAGGTCCTGTGGTGATAAAGGCCCAGTCCCTAAAGCTGCAGCAATGGTGCCGCACCCTAGGGTTCCCATGGAAACAACAGCATCTGCATCCCAACATCCCAACTGTTTCTAATATTACTGACAATCTACATCAACTGTGGGTGGTTTCAGCTTCATCTCATATACCACCTTAGACAGTCAGCTTCTCATTGTCAGTCCAATTCTTCGATTTCATTTTCTGACACCTTCTGATTTCAAAGCTTGAGAGAGCAAGAGATTCCTCTGAATCCATCCTTTGATCCTCCCCCAGGCTGGGTGGGGTGGGGCAGGGGACTGAGGTTTTGAGAATGGGGTGATGGGAAGGAGAAATTTCTGGCTTGAGAAAGAGTAAGATGGAAATGGCTCCTCCTGTTGTGATGATTTACTAACTTGGGTTCTGGAAACTAGAGTTCCAAACCTCAACCTTCCTGGTTCAATCTCTCATCCTATCCCAACTGGATTACTACACCAGCCTCCTCTCTGATCTCCCATCCTCCTGTCTCTCCCCGGTTAAGTCCATACTTCACTCTGCTGCCTGGATTATCTTTGTACAGAAACGTTCTGGGCATGTTACTCCCCACCTCAAAAATCTCCAGTGGTTGCCTGTCAACCTACGAATCATGTAAAAACTCCTCTTCTTGGCTTCAAGGGTCTCCATCACCTCGCCTCCTCCTACCTCACCTCCCTTCTCCCCTTCTCCAGCCCAGACCACACCCTCTGCTCCTCTGTTGCTAACCTCCTCACTGTGCCTCGTTCTCGCCTGTCCCACCATCTACCCCCGGCCCACGTCCTCCCCCTGGCCTGGAATGTCCTCCATCCACACATCCACCAAACTAGCTCTTTCCCCCACTTCAAAGCTCTATTGAGAGCTCACCTCCTCCAGGAGGCCTTTCCAGACTAAGCCTCCTTTTTCTTCTCCTCCTCCCCATCCCTCCCCTCTATCCTACCTCCTTCCCCTCCCCACAGCACTTGTCTATATTTATACAGATTTATTACTCTATTTTACTTGTACATATTTACTACTCTATTTTGTTAATGATGTGCATATAGCTATTATTCTATTTATTCTGATAGTTTTGAGACCTGTCTACATGTTTTATTTTGTTATCTGACTCCCCCTTCTAGACTGCGAGCCCGTTGTTGAGTAGGTACCGTCTCTATATGTTGCCTACTTGTACTTCCCAAGCACTTAGTCCAGTGCTCTGCACACAGTAAGCACTCAATAAATATGATTGAATGAATGGAGTTCCATCACTGAATGTCTCTGTCTCTTTTCAAACACCATTATTATTATCATTTTTATTATTCAGTGTTAACAATTTCTGTATCACAGTCTGTGCCACGTGATGATAAATAATTCAATCGATCGATAGTATTTGTTGAGTGTTTACTGTGTGCATTACATTGTACTAAGTGCTTTGAAAAGTACAATACAATGGAGTTGGTAGATACAATCCATGCCCACAATGCGCTTACAGTCCAAGGATGAAATTACATTCCAAACAGACATGTTTGCTGTCCCACAGGGGCTCAGAGTGTAAGAGGAAGTGAGAGCCCTGGAATGGTAAGACACAAACTGCAGATCACACAGCAGGCCAGTGGCAGAGCTGAGATTAGAACTCTGGTTATGTGACACCCATTCACATGCCATTGAGCCATGAGGCCCCCTAGGGAATGCATTACCACTCATGGCCTAGTCTTATCAGCCAACCTCCTAGACCTTGACAAATCCTGAATATCCAGACTTGTTCTTTGGGACTCTGGGTCCCAAATATGTATCACTATATATATCACTATATATCAAAAGCGCTTAGTACAGTGCTCTGCACACAGTAAGTGCTCAATAAATACGATTGATGACTATATTTTTGGATATGTCTAAGGGCAATTCCTCTTTTAAAGCGGTCGTAGGAGATTATTAGTACCTGAACACAGGCATTTAGTCCCAGAATGGATGAGGGGGGAATGCCCCCTTTAGGATCCTGCCCAGGGCAGCCTTCAGGTCCCTGTTCCTCAGGCTGTAGATAAGGGGCTTCACAGTGGGGGGCACCACAGTGTAGAAGATAGAAACCAGCAGATCCAGAGCCGAGGGCAAGTCTGCAGGTGGTTTGAGATAGGCAAATGCTGCAGTAAAGAGAAAAATGATGATGACAGTGAGATGGGGCAGGCAGGTGGAGAAGGCTTTGGTTCGGCCCTCGGAGGATGGCATCCTCAGCACGGCTGAGAAGATGAAGACATAGGAGAGGGTGATGTAAATGAAGCAGATGACATCTAAGACTAACCCAGCAGCCACAATCACATCAATGGAAATGTGGACTTCGGAGCAGGAGATCTTCAGCAGTGAGGGGACGTCACAGAAGAACTGCTCAACAATATTGGACCCACAAAAAGTCAGTGAGAAGGTGGAAGCTGAAAGCAAGACTCCAAACAGACCCCCACTGAGCCATGACGCTGCTGCCATGCACATACAGGCTGTTTTGTTCATGATGAGCTCATAAAGCAGGGGGGAACAAATGGCAGCATAGCGGTCATAAGACTGCAGTGAGGACAAAAAACTCTGTAGCGGTGAACAAGATCACTAGGAAGAGCTGTGAGACACAACCCAGAAAGGAGATGGAGCTGTCACTGGTCAAGGAGATGACGATGGATTTGGGTACCGTGGTAGAAATGCAGCAGAGGTCAATGAAGGACAGGTTCTTGAGAAAGATGTACATGGGGGTGTGGAGATGCTGGTCGAGGTTGGTGACAGCAACAATGAGAAGATTCCTCAGAAGGGCTACTAGGTAGACAAAGAGGAACAGCGTGGCATGGAGCAGCTGCAGCTCCCGGATGTCATAGAACCCCAGCAGGAGGAACTCAGTCACGGTGGAGATGTTGGTCATTTATTAGAGATGATGCTGGCTCCCTGGAATGGAAGAGGGGAACTTCAATTTAGAATATTGGCATTCCCTCCAGCTGTACATTCCTTTTAAGCAGGTACCACTTCGACAAATTATATCATATTGTACTCTCTTAAGCACTCAGTGCAGTACTCTACACACTATAAGTGATTAATAAATATAATGATTACCATTATAATAAATCAAGCAGTTGTATTCATTGATCTGGACACATCAATCAATAACTCAATGGTATTTACTGAAAGCACTGTACTAAGTGATTGAGAGAGTTCAATCCAACGGAGTTGGCAGATATTTTCCTGCCGACCAGGACTTAACAGTCTAGTGGGTGTGGGTAGACTCTGCATACCATAAATGCTTAATAAATATGATGGATTGATAGCATCGATGAAGTAATCAACACTAATTCCTTTTGGAGTTTGCCAGTGCTTGGAACAGGGCTTCACACATAGTGAGTGCTTAACAAATACCATCATCATAATTATTAAATCAATCTGTTGTATTTATTTGTCACCTGTAGTGTTCATAGTATTAATATGGGTAATGGTCTGGCATGTCCTGACCTATGTTGTCGGTTCACC